>NW_006400162.1:843279-846288 GCF_000299155.1 Elephantulus edwardii
ATGAATGAATGGAAATCCAAAATATCTCTAAAAAATTAATAATAATAAAAGAGAAACAAAGTTGGAGGTATTTCACTCCCTGATTTCAAATCCTACTATACTGTCATGGTGGTCAAGACAGCATGATACTGGTACAATAACAAAGACATAGATCAATGGAGTAGAATTGAGAACCCAGAAATATGCCCATCTACCTATGGTGAACTGATTTTTGACAAGGAGATTAAATCAGTTATGTGAGGAAACAACAGCCTTTTTAACAAATGGTGTTGGCAAAACTGGAAAACCATCTGCACATAGAGATAATTTTACCTCCTCCTTACGGATTTAGATACCTCTTATTTCCTTCTTTTGTCTTATTGCTATCACTAAGACTTCTAATACAATATAGAATAGGAGAAGTGGTAGAGAAAATAGTGCAACAATGAATGGATAAAACCCAAAATCTCTGTAAATGTTCATTAAAATTAATAAAATTTAATAATTAAAAAAAAAGAATAGGAGAGGTGATAGTAGGCATCCTTGCCTAGTGCCTGTTCTCAATGGCAGTGCCTTTAACCTCTGTTCATTGAAAAAATGTTGGCTCTTGGATTTGTGCAAATCTGGAAAAAAAAAATAGGTTGAGGAAATTCCCTTCTGTTTCTATTTGTTGAGTGTTTTAATCAGGAAAGGGTGTTGGATTTTGTCAAAGACCTTTTCTGCATCAGTTTATAGGATCATGTGGTTCTTGTTCTTTGCTATCTTAATGTGACGAATTACATTGACTGTTTTTCTTGTGTTGAAACATCCTTGCATACCTGTTATAAATTCCACTTAGTCAAGGTGAATTCCTTTTTTAATGTATTGTTGGATTCTATCAGCCAGGATTTTATTCAGGATTTTTGCATCTATGTTCATGAGAGATATTGATCTATAGTTTTCTATTTTGGTGGTATCTTTATCTGGCTTTGATATCAAGGATATATTTGCTTCATAGAATGAGTCTGGGAGAATTCCATCTTTTTCTATTTTCTGAAATAGTTTATGTGGAATTGGTGACAGTTCTTCTCTGAGTGCTTGATAAAATTAACTTTTAGAATCATCTGGTCCAGGGCTTTTCTTGGCTAGAAGTTGTTATATTACCTTTTCAATTTCTTCTTTTATACATGTTCAATTTCAGTTCATGTCTGTTTAGGTAGCTTGTGATTTTCTAAGTATTTCTCCATTTCCTCTAGGTTTTCATATTTGTTTGATATAGTTTTTCATAATATTCCACTATTAGGTGATTCCATTGTGACATTGCCCATTCATCTCTTATTCGGATTATTTGTGTCTTTTCCTTCTTTCCTTTTGTTAGTTTTGCTAGTAGTTTGTTGTTGATTTTATTGACCTTTTCGAAGAACAAACTCCTACTTTTGTTGATGATTTCAATTGTTTTACTGTTTTCATTTTTTTAATTAATTTTAATGGAAGTTTTCAGAGGCTTTGGAATTTCAGCAATTCATTGTTGCACTTTTCTCCCTGCCCTCCCCTTCCTACCCCCTAATTCGCTCTTCTCTTTGAAAAGTATGGAAATCTTCAGTCTTTGTAAACTTTCATTAAAATTAATAATAATAAAAAAAGTAAAAAAAGCCCAAACACCTAATCATATATCCTTTTTAAACAGCTCCCTCCCTCATCTGTTTTAACACAGTATACATCCCCTCTTTCTGTCTCCCCCCAACCCTGATGTCAGTCTCATTTTACCACAGTGACAATATGCAATATTTGTCCTTTTGTGACTGAAATATTTCACTCAGCATAATGTCCTCCAGGGTCACCCATTTTGTATAGTATTTTATGAATTCCTTGTTTTTCAATGCAGCATAGTATTCTATTATGTGAATATATCACAGCTTCTCTATCCATTCATTTGTTGATGGGCACTTGGGTTGTTTCCAACTCTTTGCTATTCTGAACAAAGCCACAATAAATATGGGTGTGCATCTATCTGCTTGGGTGGCAGTTATGGTTTCTTTAGGGTATATTCCCAGTAGTGGAATTGCTGTGTCAAATGGTATTTCTATTGGCAACTTTTGAGAGAGCGTCATAAAGCCTTCTATCACGGTTGCACCATTTTACTCTCCCACCAACAGTGAATAAGGGTTCCAGTTTGTCCACAACGTCGCCAGCATTTGATGTTTGCAGTTCTGTTAAATTTTGCTATTCTTACTGGGATTAGATGATATGTCATAGTTGTTTTGCTTTGTAACTCTTTTAGAGCTAGAGATATTGAACATTTCTTCATGTGTTTGTTGGCCATCTGAATGTCTTCTTTGGTGAAGTGTATGTTCATATTCTGTGCCGATTTTGCAAATGGGTTATTTACCTTTCTTTAACTTGTTGTGGTGTTCAAGTATTTTATAAATTCTAGATATAGTCCCTCATCAGACCAAATATTTTTCCCCAGTCTGTGGTTTCCCTTTTTGACCTGTTGGAGAAGTTTTTGGGTCTGCATAGGGATTTGATTCTTAGAAGGTTCCATTCATCTATTTTATCCTTTCCTGGTTGTAGATTTTCCAGGATGCTTAGAAGACTTTTTATGTTGTGAATTAAGACTTCTAGAGTTCTTCCAAGCCTCTCTTTAATAAAGTTTATAGCCCTTGGTTTTAGTCCTAGTTCCATGATCCATTTTGAGTTATTTTCATGTTTGGAGTGAGATGTGAATCTTGCTTAAGTTTTCTACAGATAGTTTTCCAATTTTGTCAGCACCATTTGTTAAAAAGGCTGCCATTTCCCCATTTAACTAGTTTCATCTCCTTGTAAAAAATCATTTGGCCATAGGTAGATGGGCTGATTTCTGGATTCTCAATCCTATTCCTTTGATCTGTGTCTGTCATTGTATAAGTACCATGCTGTCTTGAACACTAGTGTAGTAGGATTTGAAATCAGAGAGTGAGATGCCTCCTACCTTGTTTCTCTTGTTAAGGAGTGCTTTGTTTATTCTGGGCCTCTTTCCATTCCAAATGAAATTGGAAATTGTTTTTTCCA
>NW_006400162.1:850113-872289 GCF_000299155.1 Elephantulus edwardii
TTGTGACGTTGCCCATTTTGTCTCTTATTTGAATTATTTGTGTCTTTTCCTTTGCTAGTTTTGCTAGTTGTTTGTTGATTTTATTGACCTTTTCAAATAAATAATTCCTAGTTTTGTTGATGGTTTCAATTGTTCTTCTGTTTTCTATTTCATTTATTTCTGCTCTAATTTTTATATCTTCAGTTTTTTTAGAGAGTGTCAAGTTTTCTTGCTATTCTTTTTCAGTTTGTTGGATATGTTGGCGTAGAGAATCAGTGGTCAGTTTTCTGTGCCTTTTGATATGTTTGCTTATTGCTATGAAGTGACCCCTGATTACTGTTTCCCAGAGGTTTGGGTAAGTGGTGTTTTCATTGTCATTTGTTTCAAAAAACTTTTTAATTTCATTTTTTTATTTCTTCTAATACCCACTCATGTTCAAGCAAGTTGTTGTTCAGCTTCCAAATGTATGTTTTTTTCCTCAATTATCCTCTTGTTACGAATTTCTAATTGGGTTGTGTTGTGGTCTGAGAAAGTGTTCTGTATTATTTCTGTTTTTTAATTTATTGATGCTTGCCTTGTGGCCTAAAATCTGATCTATTGTGGAGAATATTCCATGCACATTGGAGAAGAAGGTATACCGTGGTTTTGGGGGGTGCATTAGCTTATAAAAATCTATGAGTTCGAGTTGCTTTATTGTGTGGTTTAATTCTTGAGTTTTTTTCTGGTAGTTCTCTTTTCTTGAGAGGGGTGTCTTGAAGTCTTTAACTACTATAATAGTGTTGTCTATTTCTTTTTTCAGTTTTGTTAATGTTTGTTTTATATATTTTGCAGGTCTTTCATTTGGTGCATAGATATTTACTACTGTTATATCCTCTTATTCTATTGACCCTTTAAACATTATGTAGTGACCTTCCTTGTCCTTTGTGATGGTTTTTGCATTGAAATTTATTTTATCTGAGATTAATATCATTAGTCCTGCTTTTTTTCTGGTTGCCATTTGCTTGGTATATTTTTTTTCCTTCCCTTTTGTTTTTAGTCTTTCTTTATCTTCACTTTTCAGGTGTGTCTCTTATAGACAAATTGATGTATTTTGGAGGTTTTTTATCCAATCTGCTACTCTTTTTCTCTTCAGTGCTCCATTTAAACCATTCACATTCAGTGTGATTATTGAGAGGTAGGGTTTTAATGCTATCATTGTGTTGAGTTCTTTTTAGTGTTGTTGCTAATTGCTTTGGTCCATCCTGCTTTCTGTGGCATCTCTATAAGAAGGACATCTCTCAGTGTTTCCTGCAACACTGGTTTTGTTTTTACAAGCTCCCTCAGATTCTTTTTCCTGGGAATATCTAGGAAGAATTCCAGAA
The DNA here is from genome assembly GCF_000299155.1 of Elephantulus edwardii. Taxonomy (NCBI): domain Eukaryota; kingdom Metazoa; phylum Chordata; class Mammalia; order Macroscelidea; family Macroscelididae; genus Elephantulus; species Elephantulus edwardii. The sequence continues at coordinate 851,454 of NW_006400162.1, forward strand.
ACCCTAATCCACAATCTGAACAGTCTTCCAAGTATAATGAAAAACCTACAACCAGGAGAGAATAAAGTAGAGGAATTGGATCCTCTAAGAATCAAATACTTATGCACATCCAAAAACTTCTCCAGTATGGTAAGAAGGAAACCCAATAACAGGGGGGAAAATATTTGACAATGACATATCTGATAAGGGACTTATTTCTAAAATTTCTAAAATTTATAGAATACTCCAGAACCTACACACACACACACACACACACACACACACACACGCAAGCAATCCAGTCACAAAATAGGCACAGGATATGAATAGGCATTCACTGAAGAGGACATTCGGATGGCAAGCAAACACTTGAAGAAATGTTCAAAATCCATAGCTACTACAGGGATGCAAATCAAAACAACTGTGAAAACATTTCATTTCAGCAACAATAGCAAAGTTCAACAGGACAGCAAACAACAAATGCTGATGGAATTGAGGAGCAATTGGAACTCTTATTCACTGCTGGTGGGAAAGTAAAATGGTACAACCACTATGGAAGGTGGTCTGGCACTTTCTCAGAATTTGGAAATTGACCCAGCAACTCCACTGCTAGGAATAATGCCCTAAAGAAACCAGAGCTTCCACCCAAACAGATGTATGCACACTCATGCTTATTGTTGTATTATTCGCAATAAGAAAGAAATGGAATCTTTGTTTTCTTTTTTTTTTGTGGTGAAAAATAATTTTTAATCATCAAGTTCTTAAGGAATATTAATTTGCTTATTTTAGGTATAACAGTTAATTCATTTAGCTACGCTTGTTTACTGAAAAGAGATTGTCAGAAATAATGTATCACAGAAAAACCTCCAACAAAGCAAGAAGAGAGTGTCATTTGGGAATATAATTTGTTTTTTTTTTGTTTTGTTTTCTTGATGTTGAGTTTCAATTCATATTGAAGACAGCAGTCCTTGACCTTCTGCAGGAAATGCCTGTGTTTCAGCGAACAAAGAATAACTAAAGCTTCTTAACAACAGCCATAGAAGCTAGAGAGCAGCTGATGGAGGGATAATAAGCAAGCAAACAAATAAATAAAATGTGTAATGTTCCAGTAAGGGAAAAAATAATTAAATTATTCCAACCAACTTTTTACTCTATGCCCGACTAAATCAAGTGTGAAGCTAAAAATATTTTCAGATATAAAAGTTTCAAAACTTTTACTTCCCAATCCTTTTCAGAAAAACTGAAACACGGGCTCCACCAAAATAAAGAAGGAAACTGAAAAAGAGGAAGAAGCATCACCTTCAGAAATGAGAAGCTCCAATCCAGGGGAAAGACATGGGAAATCCACCCAGATTAGGCAACAAGGGCTAATGAATTTATCAGAGGGTTAGCAATACCAGATTAGAACAGGTTAGACCTGCCAGAGATAATGTCTTCAAAAAGATAACATATCAGTCTTAAATGGATTCAGAAGAGATTTCAAGAATAAGGAGAGCAGCTGAGGGTGAATTTATGATATCTTACAAAAATACAGAAAACACAATTATTAAGTTGGGAAATAGAAGTTATATTTTGTAACAAAGAGAAAAAAATTATTTGAGTGTAATTGTAATAAATAAAATATTTAATATTAATTTAACCAGTGAGTCACAGATTTCATTTTTTAAAAATTATTATTTCCTTTTTATTTTTTTGTATTGCATACAAAATTCATATACGTTGTGTTTCATTTATATATATTGTGTTTCATATATTTCCTTCCTTCACATTTTGACTCATATGATCGATCATTCCCATACATTGTGTTTTATAAAATGAATCACCATTAAAAAAAAATCATCACCATTGATCTATGCCTACTATTACCCTATATTTTCAGGTCCCTACTGGATCTTTTTTTTTTAATCAGATATGCAATCAACATTAATGGAAGCAGTAATCAGGAAATCAAATGTGGTATTGCATAGGCCAAATCTGCTGAACAGACCTCTTTAAAGTGCCCAAGACCAAGGAAGGCACTTTGAGAACTAAGGTACACTGCCCCAAGCTGTGGTATTTTCAGTTGCTTGTATGTGAAAGTTGGGTAATAGTTAAGGAAGACAGAAGAAGAATTGACATTTTTCTATTGTATTGTCAAAGAACATTAAATGTGGACTGCCAAAAGGACGAATTAGTAGTGGGGAGAGTGCAGCCAGAATGTTGTTCTGCAAGGATGGTAAGGGTTTGTCACACATGCTCTGGACGTGTTATCAGGAGGGTTAGTCAATAAAGGACATGATGCTTGGAAAAGTACAAGCTCAATGAAAAATGAGATGTATTGGCACAGGAGCTGCAACAAGGGGCCCAAATCTCCAGTAGAGCAGGACTAGGCAGGGTTTTGTTCCTGTCGTCAGTGTTGAAATTGGCTCCATGACACTTAACAAGAACAATATGATGAGCTTTTCCTGAGAGAGGTTTCCACTCAAATGCAAATAAAGATTAATATTCTTGACCTAAATGACCACCATTTATGATTTTTTAGAAAAATGGAAATATGTAGCCCAGACAGAAAGACAGTGTTTTCTGTAGACTGGGGAAACAGATGGCCAGGAGACATACTTAAGCATTCGACTATTCAACGTACACATTTTTTTCTTACTTTATGCCACACAGGTGTTAGTAGAGGTTCTCAATGATTCTGGTTTTTTTTAAAAAAAATATTTATCATCACGTCTTTCCTCTGAGGCACTTCTGGGTGGGCTAAAATAAATCTCCAACCTTTTATTTGGCAGCTAAATATGTTAACCTATTAAATAAATAAGTAAAAATACTTCACAAGAAAAAAAAATTTTTTTTAGTGACTCTAACCACGGGTACCCACAAGGCGTCACTATTGAACAATGTTTCTGCATGGAAGGTCCTCAGTCCAGAAAGTCCTTCTCAATTCTCATTACATTGTGAAGAACCTTCACTTATGTTCATTATTTTATTGTACACTGTTGGGGGGGATTAATTCACAGATGTGCATCAAAGCTAAATAATGTATCTTTTTTTAATTAATAAACATTTACAGAAATTTTGGATTTCCATTCATTCATTGCCGCACTTTTCTCCCTGCCCACCCCTCCCCACCAGTTCGCTCCCCTCTCCGAAAAGAAAAAGATAAAAAAAAAAAAATTCCTTCATTGGCATACAATTCCCCCATCCCTTCCCCCCCACCCCAAGTACACTTCTCTATGCAACCTTAAATCTGGATTCCTGTGCTAACCATAATACTCAATCATATATCGCCTCTAATCTGTTCTTTCCCTCATCTATTTCAATACAGTATACATAATTTATCCAGGTTTTTTCTCAGTTTTACCCCAACCCTGATGTCAGAGCCATTCTACAACAGTGGCACCATGCAAAAAGTTAAATACTATATCTTTAAAGGGAGGTCTGGTGGCCTAGTAGTGAGTAAGGAGCTGCACTCTCATCCCAAAGGAAGGAGGTTCAAATCCACCAGCTGTTCTGCAGGACAAAGGTTCCTGTGTGATTTACTATCTCTGAAAACCCAATGATGGGTTAGCTATGGGTCGGTTCTGACTCAAAGGAATGCAACAATGACAACATACATTTTAAAATGAGTGAAAGAAGAGTAGAGTAAAGCAAGAGTGACATAAATCCAGGAAAGCTTACGAAGTGTCTATTCAGGTCACTAGGAGTTATAGTGGACTCTTTTTTTTTTTTTTAGTTATAGTGGACCCTTAACAAGAATTGTTAGCCATCTTTATTGGTGATGGACAAAATTAGGTTCTAAGGTTTTTGCACTGCATTGACTCAATTACTTACCCTCTCCCCATTTTCTTAGTGGTGTCTTTTGATTTTAAAAAAGATGCTCTTCATTTTAATATATATTCTTAAAAGACAATTTGATCCTTTAACACAGTTTAAAGTTTCCGGTGAATTGTTAAAAACCACCCGTGAGAAGTCTTTTGGAGAAATTCCTGATTGGTTTAAATGTGGTACTCTGTCATGTAAAGCCTCAAAACCTTGATGGAGCAGTTCTGCCCTATCTCAGCCATGCAATCAGTGGCCTTCCTGGCTGTTACTGGTCACTTGTATTAATGGAATGCCAAAAGAACAAACAAGTCTGTCTTGGAGGAAATACATCCTTAGAGGCAAGGAGAGTGAAACTTCATCTCACATACTTGGAGCATGTAGTCTGCAGGGCCCCAATTCTTAAAAAAGGCCTTCATTCTGAGTCAGTGAAAGAGGGGAAGAACCTCAACAAGCTGGATTGACAGTGACTATCACAAAGGGCTCCAGCACAGAGATGATGAGGATGGCCCAGGATAGGACAGGGCTTAGTTAGATCTGATGTTCACAGAGTCGCTAGAAGTTCTAGCCGCTTGATGACACCGAACTAACGTAGATGGTGACTTGTAAAATCATAATAATCTTGCTATTTAAGAGAAATATATGCCCTTCCTTACTTACCAATATGGCTAGTTTTGAAAGTCTAGACCCCAGAGTTGGGGCCACATCCCAGCTTCCCTGCTAGCAAGGGGTGGAGGTAGGAGGTTAGGGTGGGGTGGTACTAGTATTGGTGGTGGTGGGTGGACCTCCATAGCCTCTCCTCTCCAATAGGTCCTCTGACTGCCCATCTCTGCAGCCCTGTGTGACCTCTTTTCTCTCCCCTTCCTATCTCCCCAGATGATTTCCCCACACCCAGGGGGACCCTTGCTCACCCACACCTGGTCACCCCCACTATGGTCAGACACGCAGGGAAGGTCTGGGCAGTCTGCTAGACAGTTTCTTCAAAGTTGGAAATTAACCGCAGACTGAGTAAGGAGAGGGTGTTAAGTGCTTTGGGGCTTCACGCAAAGGAAGTTTCTGTTAATCACTGATGAAAACGAAACTAAGAACACACGCTAGGGGCAGGGATGCCAGTGGGTATAAAGCTGAATGTTAAAAAACCGTGTTCACACATAAATATCTTTGGCAGACTTTTTCAAAACTTGGTTGTTGCAACAGTAAATGACTTGTTTCTCTTTAAGCTGAGTTGATACCACTTTCGGCTACTGAGGAGTTAAAAGTGATCTTGTACTTCAAAGGAAATTTAACCTTGACCAAACACAGCCTCTCACAATTACAAGGAACTGTGGGCTGTACAAAGACTGGAGCAGGTCAGACAGCAGGAGAGAGTTCCCTAGGAGCAGCAACACTGGTGAAAAACTCTGCAGTTATGGATTCATCTGACACTCAAAGGAGAAAAATAGCTGTCATTGGTGGTGGCTTGGTAAGAATTTATTGGGACATTACCATTGTATTATCATTATTCTACATGATTCTAAGGAGCCCTGATCATGTAATGGGCTTAGTGTTGAACTGAAAGGTTAGGCAGGTCAAACTGGCCAGCTGCTGAACAGAATGATAGTCTAAAATAATACTTTTTTTGGGGGGGGGCGAGGAGCTCAAGTTATTAATAATTAGATGATATTTAGATAATCATGAAATATTTAGACAATCAGAAAAGATGAGGTAATCATTAGATAACAATTCTAGATTGTTCATTTTCTTGTCAAAACATTTCTGATATTTAAAGTACAGTATTTTAATTTGTTTTTAAAGAGAAATTAAAGTTTTCCTTATAATTTTGGTGCAATGTTTCTTAAAAACAGTGTCACAAATGGGATTTCTCCCCAAATAAGCTGTCTTTAAAACCTCAGGGGATATTAATCTGAACAGTAATTTTAATAAAAGCATTTCCCCTCTCCTTTAGTAGTAATAGCTTAGTTTATACTCTCTAATATGAAGAAGGTCAAACCAGAAATCTAATTCAAAATTATGACACTGGCTAGTATTAGTTATTTGAGAAGTTGAGAATGAAACCTTTTTCACCTTGTGAAGTATTTGGTTCTTCTAAGGGGCTTAGCAGGCTTGTTGGGTACAAGGGTTAGTTAATTAAGTGTTCAAACTCAGCTGAAAGGTCTCTGGCTCCAACTCGCCAGTCTTTCTATGGGAGAAAGATATGGCCCTCTACTTCCATAAAGATCCACAGCCTTGGAACTCTATAGGGCAGTTCTGCCCCCTTCCACAGGGTCACTCTTGTGAGGCAGAACCCACCCTTAGCTGACCCTGCAGTGGGTTTTTAGAGGCAGTAAATTGCACAGGAGGAGATTGCCCATCTTCTGTCCAACAGCTGTGGGTTCAAACCATGTGCCTTCAGGTTGGCAGTGCAGCTTCTTCCCGCTAGGCCATGAGAGCTCCTTACAAGGTCACTAGGAATTGGTTTTGACTTGATGTGGTGAGTGCTAAGTGTGTCTTTTGGTCTGCCTTCCTTAGTGTCTTTCTCCAAAATACTATGACAGCTCTTAGAGCATTTCTACTTCTGATTGGTTGAAATGCTAAGGAATGTTATGACATGCCTTACTGGTTGCTGGATGTGGCATACATATAAAAAGAAAAAAAATTCAAAGTAAAAATAATAATAATAATTCAAGTAATAAAGTTCTTTCCTTTCAAATATGTGGAGAATAGCTAGGAGACTATTAAATGTTAAGACAGATCAAAACTTAAAACTATTTTTTTCCCAAGAGAAAATAGGGACATACTTAAGGACCCTAACTTATGGCCTATATAGACTATAAAACACAAACAAAAATGCATAAATAGTAAAAGATAAATTAGAAGATGGAGGCCTTCTAAAAATGAAATCCTATGTGCATAAAAAGAATTATTAAAAAAGAATAAGAAGAGAACCAACAGAGTGAGGAAAAAATGGCAATGAAAATCTAAGGACTAATTGTTAAAAAGCTTAGGAAACCCCAATACTTCAACAGAATAAAGGCAAACAATTAAGAAAATGGACAGAGGATATGAAAAGATACTTCACCAAAGAACACATTCAGATAGCCAATAAACACAGGAGGGAGCACTCACTGTCGTGAGCTGTTAACCCACTGCGGTTGAGTTGTTTCTGACTCATGGAGACCCTGAGTCAGGGTTTCCTGGCTGCAAGTGGAGGGTACTGCCCTTGAGTGGAGTGTACTCCTGAGGAGCTGCTGTTGGATTTGAACCACCAGAGATGCACAAACTTTTGGTTAGAACACAACTTGCTGCTACAGATTACAGAATAGACCATCAGAGCTCTTCTAATAGCTACTTTTGTGTGCCATTGAGTCAGAACCAACCCATAGTCGACACTTCAGTAGGTCTTCAGAGGCAATAACCAGCACAGGAGGAGATTGCCCATCCTCATCCCTTGGAATAGCTGGTGGATTCGGAACATGTGTCTTTGAGATTGCAACGCAGCTTCTTTCCACTCAGCCACTAGAGCTCCACTTATTAGCCATTGTTGTTCTTGTAGGTGACATCAAGTTGAGTATGACTCATAGTGACCCTATGAACAGCTGACCCAAGACCTGCCCTATCTTGTGCCATTTTCATCATCTCTGATACACTAGGGTCCATTGCTGAAGTCACTGTGTCAATCCATCTCTTTGAGGATTTTCCTCTCCTTCGCTGACCCTCCATCTTCCCAAGCATAATGTCCCTTTACAAGGAATAGTGTTGCTTAGGTACCTGTCCAGGAGGCTGTTGTGTGAACAGAGCAAGGAAATACTACATGGTTTTAAACTGGGAAGGAAGTGCATCAGGGTTGTGTTCTCTCTCCACACCTATTCAATCTGTATGCTGAACAAATTATTCAAGAAGCTGGACTTTGTGAAGAGGAATGTGACATCAGGATCAGAGGAAGACTCATCATTAACCTGCAGATTACACAATTTTGCTTGCTGAAAGTGAGAAGAACTTGAAGCACTGTTCAAAGAAGATCAAAGAATACGGTCTGCAATATGAATTGTATGTCAATGTCAAAAACCAAAGATTCTCACCACTGGACTGATATGCAACATCATGAGATACAGAGAAAAGATTGAAACTGTCAACAACTTCATCTTACTGTCATTGGATACACAATGACAGCCTTAGTACAGCAGTCAGGATATCAGAGGATGTATTGCATTAAGGAAATCTGCAGTTAGGAACCTCTCCAAATTATTGAGGAGTAATGACGCCAGTTTGAGGACAAAGACACATCTGATTCAAGCCATGGTCTTTTGGGCATCTTGCTAGGCTATTCCTTGGGGAGGGATATGATACTCAGAAAGGTAGATAGTTGACAAAGAAGAGAAAACCCCTCAACCAGGTGGATTGATTGACATAGTGACTGCTGCAATGGGCTCCAGTGTATCAGAAAGTGTGAGGATGGCATGGGACAGGACAGTGTTCAGATCTATTGTTCGTAGGGTCGCTATGGGTTGTACTAGACTCAGTGGTGTCTAACAACACCTAACAAGTGTGAAAGATGAAGCGCCACTATCTTAGTCTCCAAGGAGCACTCTGCTATGTGTTTGCTCTCTTGGCAGTCCATGGGATATTCAATGTTCTTCTCTAATACCACAACTCAAAGCCATTATTCCTTTGTTTTTCTTATTCATCATCCAGTTCTCTGATGCACAGCAGATAATTGAGAAGACTATGGTCTTAATCAAGCACACCTTATTCTTCAAACTGACATCACTGCTCTGCAGTATTTTGAAGAGGTCCCTGACAGCAAACCCGCCTAATACAATGCCTCCTGCTTTCTTGAATGTTGGTACCAAGGGTGTTGATTAGCTATTGTTGTTGTTGTTGTTGTTATGTGCCATCAAGTTGCTTGCAACCCATAGCGACCATATGTATAATAGCCTAAACTCTGCTCTGTCCTGTGCCAATCGCACTGTCTCTGATACACCCGTCCCTATTACCCCAGTCACTGAATTAATCCACCTCATAGAGGGCCTTCCCCTCCTGTGCTGTCCCTTCACCCTACCAAGCATAACGTCCCTCTCCAAGGACAGGTCCCTCCTTACAACATGTCCAAAGTATGTTAGACAGAGCCTCAGAATCCTTGCCTCCAGGGAGCCGCCTGGTTTAACCCTTTCCAGGATGAATCTGTTTGTTTACCTAGCAATCCATGGTATCCTCAATACTCTTCTCCAACACCACAGCTCAAAGGCATCAATTATTCTTCTAGCCTCCTTAGTCACTGTTCAACTTTCTGATGCATAACAAGTGATTGCAAAGACCATGGCCTGTATCAGACGCACCTTAGTCTCCAGAGAGATACCATTACTCTTCAGTACTTTGGAGAGGTCCCTAACAGCAGACTTTCCCATTGCAATACATCTTTTAATTTCTTGGCTACTGGTGCCGAGAGTGTTGACTGTGGAGCCAAGCAAACTAAAGTTGTGAACAATCTCAATCTCTTCATCATCCATCTTGATGCTGCCAGTTGGTCCAGTGGTGAGAATCTTTGTCTTCTTGACATTGAGCCTCAATCCATATTGGAGGCTGCAGTCCTCGACTCTCTGCAGCAAGCGCTTCAGGTCCTCCTCAGTTTCAGCAAGCATGGTTGTGTCATCTGCATAACGCAGATTCTTGATGAATCTTCCAGCAATCCTGACACCACATTTCTCCTCATAGAGAGATGCAAATCAAAACAGTGAGATATCTATGATATTGCCCAGTAGAAATAGCAAAATTCAACTAGACAGTGATCAATAAATGTTGATAAGAGTGTAGAAGGATTTGAACCCTCACACACTGTTTGGTGGAATTTTTAAATGGTGCAACCACTGTGGAAAACAGTTTGATGCTTCTTTAAAAAGTCAGAAATAGAATAGCTCTTGAACCAGCAATCCACTACCAAGTACATATCTTAAAGAAGTAGCAGCACTATTTACAATTGCAAAGAGATGGAGACAATCCAAGTTTCCATCAACAAAGGATATACAGACACACAGAGAGAATAGTATAGAATAATAAAGAGTTAGTAAAGCACACATAGCATGAATGAATCTGGAGGACTTTATGCTGAGTCAAGTAAGTCAGGCACCAAAAGGACAGATATTGTATGGGTCTATTACCACAAAGAAGGCGAAAGAAAAGTTTATACTTGGAAGTTATTATTCTTGAGTGGTTAGCAGGGGTGGTGGGAGGAGAAGAAAAGTCAGTGAACAGACAATAGAAACATATGAAAATTGGTGAAGAAGATGGTAATATACAATGAAGGATGATCAACATGCTATCACTAAAAAATAAATAACACAAAAAGGTACACAAGAAATACATTCAACAAGGGGGAATATGATTACATAAACAATCATGTGTTATTAGCAACAACAAACATTCATGTACAAGTGGATATATTGGCAGACAGACAAGATATGGGCAAGTGAGAGGAATTCTCACCACAATGACATCCGTGACCACACATAGGTGTAATAGATGATATTTCTACATTCATACTAGAATATGCTGTAAATATGTCCATGTATATAGCAGAGCCAACATGGGGCAAAGCCATGTAAACTCTTTACTCATTATCAAGCACTCTGAGGGAATGAGTTGCTGGTCTTCAGGTCTTGGAACCATAGTCTCAAGGACATTAAGGTCACTTGCATAACATAGTTCCCAGAGATAATGCTCTACTTGAGAAAATAGAAATTGGAGTCTTAAAAGCTTTTGAGCAACTATCTAAGGAGAAATCATTAGCTTTCCTTGCACAGAAAAAAGAAGTGGGAAGAAAATATGTACAAAATTGTTTAGTTCAAAGGACTAATGTACCATATTAGTCCTTGAGACCTCTACAATCCCGAGACTAAAAGACTTTGATGATCCCTGAATACAGCTGCTGATCACTGTAAAAGGAATCTCAGGATGAGAACAGGAAAAGAAACAGTGGCTAGATAATGAACACTGCCCTGGAACAGATGAAGAAAAGGACTGTCTGAAAGGAATGCGTGGTCAGGCGTTATATGTGTGACCATTAATATGGGACAGGAAGTGGATTTCAAAGTGAATTGGGGGAGAGTGATAGAGAGAAGAAGGAAAATGTGAATTATTGAATGAATGAAACCCTTTCCCCAAATTTTAAAAAATTTAGAAAGAAAGAAAGAAATGATAAGAGAAAGTCCTGGATAGAGGAGATGGAAAATATGGAACAAACCTGAAAAATACATACATACATACATACATACATACATACATACATACATACAAACAGGCTTATTGGTCTAATAGAGCTTTTGGAACCCCCAAGACTATGGCCCTTAGTTAACCTTCAAACTCAGAGTAAAACTCACTCCTATGACTCAGCTTGGACCTGAACAGTAGACAGACCTATAATGTGAGCAATGACCCCAGGGAAGTACTTACTTTTTAGAATAATCAACTACGTAAGATTAAAAAGGCAGCATTTGCCTAAGCATAAAACCCAGAAGGCAGGAATGGGGTAGGATAGAAGGAGTAATGAAAGAGAAACACAGGGAGGACATGGGAAGAGTGCTGTCATATTGTTGGTATTTTAATTAATGTCATAAAACAAAGTATGTTTAAGTGGAACTCTGATTGGTTTGTAAATTTTCACTAAAATAAAGAGAAAAATATTCTTTTAAAAGATAGATTATTTTAAGATAGAAGAATGTTGTTGTTGTTGTTGTTATGTGCTGTCGAGTCGCCTGCGACTCATAGTGACCCTATGTACAACAGCCCTAAACTCTGCTCTGTCCTGTGCCAATATCACTGTCTCCGACACATCTACCCCCAATTACCCAAGTCACTGAATTAATCCATTTCATCGAGGGTCTTCCTCTCCTGCACTGTCCCTCCACCCTCCCAAGCATGACATTCCTCTCCAAGGACTGGTCCTTCCTTGCAACATGTCCAAAGTATGTCAGATGAAGAAGAATAGATGTATTTTACCAAACATATCAAAACTGTTATGAGCTTTCTCTGCAAGAGTGTTCTAAAATCAATGCTCCTTGCACATTTTATTATAATATTTTACCTTCCTCAGTCGCCCTTTGAAATCTTCTGTTCAGCTCCTTAACTTTCTAATTTCTTCTCTTTGCTTTGGCTTCTCAGCACCCTAGTGTAATATTCAGAGTATCCTAAGACAAAAAATACCTTAAGTCTAAAATATCTCACAGGAATTAACAAACAAGTGGAAATATTATATATATGTAAGTATATATGTATATATATACCTCTGAAAACCTGCTGGAGGGTCAGCTATGGGTTGGTTCTGACTTGACAACAGCAATATATATGCCTTTTTGTTGTTGTTATGTGCCATTGAGTCACTTGTGACTCATAGAACCCTAAACCCTGCTCGATCCTGTGCCAACTTTATTGTCTCTGACACATTTACCCCCAGTCACTGAATCAATCAATCAATCAATCAATCAATCAATCAATCTCATTGAGGGTTCTTCCACTCCCGCACTGTCCCTTCACTCTCCCAAGCATGATGTCCTTCTCCAAGGACTGGTCCCTCCTTGCAACATGCCCAAAGTATGTCAGACAGAGCTTTAGAATCCTTACCTCCAAGGAGCAGCCTGGTTTCACCATCTCTAGGACAAACTTGTTTGTTCTTCTAACAGTCCATGGTATATTCAACACTTTTCTCCAGCACCACAGCTCAAAGGCATCAATTCTGCTTGCATCATCCCTAGTCATTGTCCAGCTCTCTGATGCATAGGAAGCAATTGGGAAGACTATGGACTGGATCAGGTGCACCTTAGTCTCCAGACTGGTGTTGTTGTTCTTCAGTACTCTAGTGAGGTCCCTCACAGCCAACTTTCCCAAGCAATTTGTCTCTTTACATGGGAGGAGAGTGCCCATCCTTCTCCTGCAGAGAAGCTGGTATGTTTGAACCATGTGCCTTCTCTTGCCACTAGGATATGTGTGTGTGTTTGTGTGTGTGTAAATATGATTTTGAAGGAAATAAAAATTGGGTATATTCATGCATTCCTGAGTAACACTTGAATTCTTCATCAAATATACTTTTAATTGATTTAGCCCATGTACATGTGCTTTAAATGAAAAGATAAAAACCAAAATAGTCACTTTTTTAGTCATCAAGACTAAAAGTACCCTGGGTATGATATTTGTCTCATATACATGTGACAGTGGGACAGTGAAAAGGAAAATAGAGCAATAGATGTATTCAAATTGCAGTGTGAGTGAAGAATATTGGGTGTATCATGGATTGTCAGAAGAACAAAGAAAGGAGCCGTTGAATAAGAAGCAAGGATGGTCAAACTTTGTCTCATATTTTGGGTATGTCGATAGAGGGAATCGGTCCTTAGAGAAAGAATTATGGTTGGAAAAGTAGAGAGTTAGAGGAGGGAAAAGGGAAAGACCCTCAAAAATATGATTGGCACAGTGGCTACAACAATGGGCTCAAACATCATGAGACTGGTGCAGAAAGAGTTTGTTGTAGAATCACTCATTGTAGTGATCTCATCAGATCACTAAGAACTAGAATCAACTCCATGTTCCTTCACAATATCAGTAGTCCAGGAAAAGGTAGTAGTAGTCCCCAATAAGGAACTGATTATAGGTAGAAAGAGTTCTTCATTGAAAGAGATTAAAATGAATAATTGTAGGATCTGTTTATGTAAACTATTGTTATTGCTAGGTGCTGTTGAGTCGAGTACAACTTATAGCGACTTTATTAATAAAAGATCTGAACCCTGCTCTATCCTGTGCCATCTTCACACTTCCTGACACACAGGAGCCCATCAAGAAATCAGTGTCAATCCATCTGGTTGAGGATCTTCCTCTTCTTCCCTCTCCAAGGAATAGTTTCTCTTAGCAATATGCCCAAAGTATGTGAGGTGAAGCTTCATCTTTCTTACCTCTAAAGTGTACTCTGGCTGCACCCTCTCCAAGACATATCTGTTTGTTCTCTTGGCTGGCCATGAGATAGTCAGTGCTCTTCTCCACCACCACAGTTCAGAGGCATAAATTATTTTTCTGTGGTCTTTATTCATTATCCTGCTCTCAGATGCATAGGAAGTGATCAGAAAGGCTGTGATCTGAATAAGACACACCTGAGTCCTCAAATTTTCATCATTACTCCTCAGTAATTTGGAGAGGTCCCTAACTGCAGATTTTCCCAGTGCAATGCATCTCCTTATTTTCTGACTGCTGGTTAATTGGGGATCCAAGATGAAGCTGTTGACAGTTTCAATTGCCTCTCCATCCATCATGATGTTGCCTATTGGTCCAGTATTAAAAATAATAATTTTCTTGACATTGAGATGTAATCCAAACAAAAGGCTGCATTTCTTGATCTTCTGCAACAAGTGTTTCAAGTCCTCTTCACTTTCATCAAGCAAGGTAGTGTCAACTGCATAACGCAGGTTATTGAGAGTCTCTCTCCAATCCTGATGCCAGACACTCCTCTTCACAGAGCCCAGCTTCTCAGATAACTTGCTCAGCATACAGATTGAATAGAATGGAGAGAGATTACAACCCTGACACAATCCCTTCTCAATTTTAAATCATGTAGTGTTTCTCTGCACTGTTTGCACAACAGCCTCCTGGTCAAGGTATAGGCTTCACATTAGCACAATTAAGTGCTCTGGGACCCCATTCTTCTCAATGTCAGTCACAACTTGTTACAATTGATGCAGTCAAATGACTTTGCATAGTCAATAAAACACAAATAGATATTCTTCTGGTGATTTTTAATTTCAGCCAGGATCCATCTGACATCAGCAATGATATCCCTGGTGCCATGGCCTCTTCTAAATTCTGATTGAACTTCTGGCTGTTCTCTATCTTTGTACTGTTCTAGCCATTTAAAAATGATCTTCAGCAGTATTTTGCTTGCATGTGACATTAGTGATATTGTTCAATAGTTTCCACATTCAGCTGGATCACTGTTCTTGGGAATGGGAACAAATATTGACCTCTTCTACTCTGTTGGCCAGACAACTGTCCTCCAAATTTCCTGGCATAGACTTGTGAGTTCATCCAAAACTGCATGTGCACATTCAAACAAGTCAACTAGTATCCCATCAATTTGCTGTGATAGTGAAAGCTGTGCCACTGGTGTGTCAATTGCCATAAGGGTTACCCATGATGGACAGGCTTTGGTGGAGCTCCCAGATTAAGACAGACTTGGAGCAGGATGGGCTATCTACATTCTAAATAACAGGTCTTTGAAAACCCTAAGAACACTAGAGGAATGCAGAGAGTTACACTACTATAATGAGAGAGCCCAGATTGGAAGTTGAAATAAGGAAGAACAATAAAAACATAATTTAATAATTGGAATATGGAATGCAAAACTGGAAATTGTAAAAAATTAAATGGAATGCATGAACATGAACATACTAACCATTAGTGAGATGACATTGAACAGCTTTGGCCACTTTGAATCAGATAATTGTATGGTATACTATGCAGGGAATGAAAAATAGAAGAAGAATGGTGTTGCATTCATAGTCAAAAAGTCAATTTCAAGTTCTATCCAGAAATACAATGTGGTGAGTGATCAAATATCCATATACATACAAAGATGACCTGTTAACACAACTATTATTCAAATATATGCTCTATACTCCTATATCTGGAGCCAGAGAGGAAGAAATTGAGAATTTTTATCAAATCTTACAGTCCAGAATTGACTGAACATGCAATCAAGATGCATTAATGATAATTGGTGGCTGGAATTAAAAAGTTAGAAACAGTGAAGAAGGAATAGTAGTTGGAGAACATGGGCTTGGTGATTGAAATGAGGCAGGAAATAGAATAATTAAATTTTGTATTTACAATTATTTGTTCATTGTATATACCTTTTTAAAAAGACACAAACTATGGATCTTACCTCATGGATTGCATAGGAATCAGGTTAACTACATTTGTGGAAGAAATCATTGGAAAAGCTCAGTATCATCTGTCAAAACTAGGCCAGGGGTGGACTGAGGGTCAGATCATCAATTAGTCATATGCAAGTTCAAATTAAGTCCAAAGAAAATAAAAAGAAATCCACAGGAATCAAGATATGATATTGAATTAAGTCCATCTTAATTTTAAGATCATCTTGGGAATAGATTTGAGGCATTAAGACCAATAATTGAAGACCAGATTAGTTGTAGGATGATATCAAAGATGTCATCCAGGAAGAAAGCAAAAGGTCATTACAAAAAAAGAGGAGCAAGGGGAAAAAAAAGGATGTCAGAGGAGACTCTAAAAATTGCACCGCAGTGTCAAGAAGCCAAAACAAAAGGAAAATATGTTGAAGTAAAAGAGGTGAACAGAAGATTTTAAAGGGCAGCTCAGGAGGACAAAACAAGCTATTATGATAGTGGAATATGCAGACTGCTGGAATTGGAGAATAAAAAGGAAGAACTCGCTCTGCATTTCTCAAGCTGAAAGAGCTGAAAAACACATTTAAGCCTGTGTCACAATATTGAAAAATGCTATGGGCAATGTATTGAATGACCCAAAAACACCAAAAGAAGATAGAGGAAATACAAAGAATCACTGTATCAGAAAGAACTGATTGACACTAAAAAATTTCAGGAAATACCATATGAACAGGAGCCAATGGTAATGAAGGAGAAAGTAGAAGCTGCTTTGAAGACATTGGCAAAAAATAAAGCCCCAGGAATCTATGGGAATTAAATGTATACTGATATGTTATTTTATTATGTGCCATTGATTTGAAACCAACTCATAGCTGACCCTCCAGTGAGTTTTCAGAGGTAGTCAATTACATGGGAGGAGACTGTTCATCTTCTTCTATGAAGCAGCTAGTGTCTGGTGAATTTGCACTTTCCCCTTTTGGGGTTGGCAGCACAACACCTTTCCCATTAGGTCACCAGGACTCCCAGGTAGAGAAGAGTTGTGTCTTTTCTGAAGTATTCTAGTTGGTGATGTAGTGAGTAGAGGTCATATTTACCATGCTATAGAATAGAGAAAGAAGGGAAAGTCTTGAGGGGTGGGAATAAGTTGGATTTTAGGTATGTTGAGATAGAGATGCCTTAAGACACTGGGATAGTGATATTTAGTACTGCAGTTAGAAAGGAATTCAGGAGAAAGATCAGAGGCTAGAGATAGAGACATCAACAACCTCTTTGCAAAGGGTGTAGAATATTTATTTTATCATTATCAAAGGAGGCACGTAACAAAAACAACAACATAAAAACTTATTTTATAAACTATTGGCTAGAAACTTGGAAACACTAGTGATTTTAGGGGACATTTCTTTTTTAAAAATTTTTACTTTATATTGGTTTGCTTGCAAAGTACATATACATTGTGTTTCACACTATCATTCACACTGTATTTCATACAATCATTCTTGGGGGCCATTTCTTATGCTTATTAAGTAAATAATAATTGACAGGTGTATAATAGTACATTACCAGATTAATTTTCTTAAAGAGATTACATAAAGAAATAGGTGCACAATATTTTAGTAATTATGATCACCTTTCCCACTAGGGACAGGTGGGAACATTTATAAATTAAAAGGTGTGATTTTCCCAGGATCATCGGATACTTAGTCATTGCTGAGAAGGATCACATGGTAACCAGCAGACAATTGTTGAGTCTTAGCACATAAACCCACACCAGCTGAAGACATGAGAAATATAGTCGGACATTTATAAAAGAGACATTTTCTGGGGGAAAATAGCATTGGTACATTAGTCACGAGCCTGATGGATAGAATGAGGTCAAAGCACATGACACAGCAACAAAGGGAAGAGGAAGGAGGTGGAGAGTGGAGAGTGGAGAACGGGGGACTTATGACCTGGGTAAGCCCATAATTATGTAAACAAGGAATGTCCTCAGAGCTCCACTTACGTATGAACAGGCTCAACCAGTTGTTAATGAACATTTCAGTTTAAAAATTATTGGACTCCTTAACAGCTCATTGTCTTGTGTACTTTTGGCTCTTCAAAGCAAATATAAACACATTTCCTAATTGTCCGTGTTGTTAGTGGAAACGTTTCTATCTCTTCCAAGGCTTAAATCATGTCAAGACCTGGCATCATGCAATTTGTCCCATTGTTTCCATGTGTCAGAAACCCCAACTGCCTTTGAGGTTCTTCTGTTCCCACATGTGTCAGAGCAGAGCTGTGCTCAGTGGCTGACTGAAGGAGCTAAGTCTTTCTTTTGAAGTGCCTCTTGGTCAGTGCTTTGAGCTGGTTCATTCCAGTTTGAACCTCTGCTGAGAAGTTGCATTTTTACCACAGGGGACTCTGTTGGAGGGGGTGGAATGGAGGTGGGGGGTGTGGCTAAAGGTATGCAGTTGAAAGCCACCAGTGGCTTTTCAGCAGTCTCCTCCTGTGAGAGTTACTGCCTCCGAAAACCCGCGAGAGCGTATGCCATGGGTCGATTCTGACTCTATGGTGCACAATAACAACAATTACATATCTCTTGTAGAGTGCAACCAGGATGCTCCTTAGGAACAATTCTGGATGGGGAAGCTTAGACTCATATGCTCTGGCTATATCAGTAGGAGGGGCCAGTTAGTGGAGGAGGGGCCGAGAGCCAATGAGATGAATTGTCACTGTGACTTGACAAATGGGCTCAAGTGAGATAGATAGGAAGAGGATGGCACGGATAGGAGAAGGGTCACATCTCGCTTTCATAAAGTCACTGAGTCGTAGTCAACTTGAAGGCATCTAACAATCACGACATTTATATATATACATACACACATACATATATATACATATATACACATATATATGCCCACATATACATATATATACATATATCTCTAAGAATTACCTGAGAGTCTTGTTAAAACATAAATTCTGAATAGAAAAACAACAACAACAGCAAAAATAGCCAACCACTAATTGAGATACTTAGGAGTGAACCTAACTAGAGATACAAAAGACCTATACAAAGAAAACTACAAAAAAAAAATAAACAAAAAACATAAATTCTGATTCCATATACCAAATGTAGAAATGCAAATTGTTGGCAGACCTGAATGAACAAGCAGGAAGCCCTGCTCGTAGCCAGCTTGATTCTCCAACCATTCATTTACCATTAACTCTTTCATCACCCGGGGACTACTCTAGCATGGCCCAGGTTCTTTTCTTCTCTCACCCACCTGCTTCCCTACCTAGACCCAGAGACCCAGGTGCATGTTAACTAATAGTCTGGTAGGTTCGGTGTGATTTGCACACCACAGTAAACTTTCCATTTATAGCTTTATGTTTAAATCGTCCTTTAAGAAAGCACCAGTGTGAAAACAAAAGCACTGATATTTTTTTACTATTAGGCACTTTTTATAGAAAGAAGAGGAAATAAGACAAGAGTCTAAAAGCTTTATTATTAGCTTTCTGCTAAACTGAAAGAACAGCACTTAACATAACCACACCAAACCTCGCACGCAAACCTAGCTCATTTTCCCAACACAAACTGCCCATTTTTAAGTAATATCTTCCACCCTAACTCAACTTTGTTGGCTTTATTAGTTATCTAAAACTACATCATCTTCTAGTCCAGGCTCCAATCACCCTAAAAGAAGAGAAGTGCTCTCAAGGAAAGAAGTTTCATAACCTTTCTCCTTTTCATTTTATTTTGAATCTCTCCTATTTTGGAGTGGGCTATTAAACATTTTTTTTTGCATATAATAATTCACATACACTATATTTTATAGAATCTCTGTTGATCTATGCCTATCCTGTCTTTTGAAGTTCCATTGAATCCTTCCTATTCTTTCACCCTCTTTCACCCATTAATGGCTGCTATCTTAGTGAGTTTCCTTTCTTCCCTTTTACTCTCCTGTCTTCTCTCCTTCCCCTTCCACTTTTGAACATTATACAAACCTTTCTCAGTTATCCTATTTTCATAATAATAATCTTATGTAGTATTTGTCTTTATGTAAGTTATTGTTGAGTAAGAGCTGAGTGAAATATCTGTGTTATATAAAGACACGAGGAAAGAGAGCTCTAGTGGCCTAGTGGCAAGAAGCTGTGCTGCAATCCCAAAGGTATGCGGTTCGGATTCACCAGATGCTCCGCTGCAGAAGGAGGGAGGGACAATCTCCTCCTGTGCCAGTGGATCTGATTCCACAGTATGAAACAATGTAAAAAAAGAAAAAAAAGTCGTGAGGGACCAGTCCATGGAGAAGGACCACATGCTTGGAAGGATGAAGGGACAGTACAGGAGAAGACCATGGATGAGATGGGTTAACATAGTGACTGCGGCACTGGGGGTGGGTGTGTCAGGGACAGTGAGATTGACTCAGGATAGAGCAGGGTTCAGGGCTGTTGAGCATAGGGTCACTGTGAGTCCTAGCAGACTTGACAACATATAACAACAATGCTCTCTAGTCTCTCCCAAGTTATGATAGTATTTTATAAAATTATTGCTCCTTAGTGCTGCCTAGTATTTTATTGTTTGAATGTATGTACCACAATTCCTCAATTTATTCGTTTGTTGATGGGCATTTGGGCTGCTTCTCTTTCCTTGCTGTTGTGAGTAATGCTGTTACAAACATGGGTGTGCATATCTCCATTCATTTCTCAGTTCTGATTTCATTAGGATATATTATTCCTAGCAGTGGAATAACTTGGTCATAATGGATTTCCTTTTTTAGGAAATGCCAAACTGCTTCCCTCCCACAGCAGTAGTACCATTTTACAGTCCCACCAGTAGGGCATGAGAGTTGCAATCTCTCTACCTCTTCAATATTTATTGCTTTCTCTACCATTAAACTTTGCTACTGCTACTGGGGTAAGATGGTGTCTCACTGTGGTTTTGAATATCTTATATTTCCCCCCTCTCCGCAATGCTGCACAGCTCTCTAGATTACAGAAGAAATTTATTGTTGGAAATTTTCTGTAAATGTACAGATTTTCTTCTTCTGATACAAACTTGTTGCTAATACAACTTTATTAGATATTCTTTAACACACAAATGAAAAGAAGACAGGCAATTTTCCATAGTTAAACAAAGGGGAGAAGGAGGAATGGGGTATCTGCACTTGTTGTTGTTGTTGTTGTTATGTGCCGTCGAGTCG
>NW_006400162.1:875050-879299 GCF_000299155.1 Elephantulus edwardii
AGAGTTGGACAATGACTAGGGAGGATAGAAGGAGAATTGACACCTTTGAGCTGTGGTGCTGGAGAAAAGCATCGAATGTTCCATGAACTGCCAAGAAAACAAACAGATTCATCCTAGAGAGGGTTAAACCAGGCTACTCCTTGGAGGCAAGGGGTCTGGGGCTTCGTCTGACATACTTTGGACATGTTGTAAGTAGAGACAGGTCCTTGGAGAGGGACATTATGCTTGGTAGGGTAGAGGGACAGCGCAGGAGGGGAAAACCTTCTATGAGTTGGATTGATTCAGTGACGGGGGTAATCGGGATGGGTGTGTCAGAGGCAATGCGATTGGCACAGGATAAAGCAGAGTTTAGGGCTGTTGTACATAGGGTCGCTATGAGTTGCAAATGACTCGACGGCACATACCAACAACAACAACAAATTCTCAAAGAAAGAATCACTGTGATGGCTAATGGAAAGTGACAGATGGGAAGGAGGCACCAAAACAACGGGGTTTTGATTCCGAAGAACTTGCTACCACCTGACAACAGAATATCAAATATGGAACACTGGGCATGTGGAGAGAATGAGATGGCTTTTCACTTTGTTGGAACCATTTTTGTGTGTGTGTGTTGTTTCACTGGGCTTTGTTCTCCAATTCCACAGGACTTTGTCATTGTTCAGAAATGCCCTATTTCTACGATAATATTTCTAGACCCAAGATTCTAGGATAAGCAGCTTCCTATCTTTCAAGACTTCTCATTCAATTCCATATCGGTTCTTCACATGCACATCCTCCTTCTGCCTTCTCATCTGCTTGCCATTGCCTTCACTGTCATCCTCATTTAGTCTGAAGGTTATGGTTTATCTTGTAAACCAATATTTTCAACTCTTTTGTGTCATTGTCTTTCAATCCCACCCCCCATTTGGACATGGAATGTGGTCCAAATTCCACTTAGCTTGATTCCAACAGTCTTTTTCCACCCCCTGCATTGAAACTCAGGCTGCAAGAAAAATTCAATGCACCAGGAAATTCTAAATAGTCTACACCACCACATTTAGATTCTACATGAAATTCATGATCTCTAACCTTAATGCTACACAGCCACACTTTAGTTTATCATTCAAGAGCTTATGCTCTGGGACTGCATCGGGAAAGTTTGAAATCCAGTGCCAATTCCACTATTCACTTTAGTTTCATTTCTCTCATTTTGAATAATAGTAAAACATGATAATGTTGTCGCTGTGTGCCAAGTGATAATGGAGAGGAATTCCAACAGTGATGAACACACACATCCATTGTGATAGTACAGGTTATTCGCATTGCTTTCTTAATCAGATTTCTCCATTTCATTCTCTCCAGTAGCTAGTTTAAACTTTTATCATGTGCTGCTTCTCCCTGGAGCTGTCTTCTTCCTGATCATCGCACATGCATTTGGTTAACTCCTACTCCTTCCTGCAGCCTCCAATTCCCATGACCACATGAAGGACTTACCAAACACATGTGGGATAGCTCATCAGCCTATACTTGGAAATTAGGAGGGCAGCTGCCTGGCCAACTAGTTGGAAGAGGTCCATATTTGTTCCCATTCTTAACAGAGATGATCCTTCAGAATGTGGAAACCAAACAATACCATCAATATCACATGCAAGCAAAATAGTGCTTAAGATTATTTTAAAGACATCTAGAACAGTACATTGACAGAGAACTGCCAGATGATCAGACTGGATTTAGAACAAGTTGTAGCATTAAGAATATCAATGCTGATGTCAAATGGATCCTAACTGAATGCAAAAGATACTAAAAGAATGTCTATTTGTGCTTTATTGACTATGAAAAGGTATTTTCTGTGTGTGGGTCATAACAAATTATGGCACATTAAGAAGAATGGGAAACCCAGAATACTTAGTTGTGCTCATGTGAAACCTATACCTAGAACAAGAAGAGGCTATTGTGCAAACAGAGCAATGGAGCATTATATGATTTAAAATTAGGAAAAGTCTGTGTAAAGTCTGTTTCTTTTCTCAGAACTATTCATTCTATTTGCTGAGAAAATAATTTAAGCATCTGGACAATTAGAAGAAAATATGACTTAGTAATTGGAGGAAGACTCATCAACAACATGTACTATGGGGAAGATGCAACTTGATATAAAGAGACGACTTGAAGCACTTACTGGAGAAGATCAAAGACTACGGTCTTCTATATGGATTACATTTCAGCATCAAAAAAACAAAAATCCTGACCGCTGAACCAATAGGCATTATGCTGATAGTTGGAGAAAAGATTAAAGTTGTCAATGATTTCATTTTACTTGGATACACAATCACGATAGTCAAGAAATCAAAAGACATGTTACATTGGAAAATCTACTATCAAGGACCTCTAACAAGAAAAAATGTCAGTTTAAAATTAATTTTAAAGGCGTCTGATCCAAGACATGGTCTTTTCAGCTGCTTTCAATGCATCTGAAAGTTGGACAAGGACTAAGGATGATAGAAGAAGAACTGATGCCTTTGAATTGTAATGTTGGAGAAGATTGTTATATATCAGGTGGACTGCCAAGAGAATAAACAAATATATCTTGGAGGAAGTGCAACCAGAATGCTCCTCAGAGGCAAGGATAGTGAAATTTTATTTCACATACTTTGAGGATATTATTAGGAAGGATTGTTGTTGCTGATTGCCTTTGAGTCGAGCACGACTCATAGTGACTCTATGAAACAAAGTCCTGAAGTCCCTCAACAACTATCGAGATTTATCAAAGTTCATAGAATTTCTGGACGCATGTTATTTAGGAAGTGGATGCCAATCCTGCTCCTTGGGAAAGAAAAGATATCATTCTGGGAAATGTGAAGAGTCAGAGAAAGAGAGGAAGACTCTCTATGAGATAGATTGGCATAGTGACTGCAACAATGGGCTAGAGCATGTCAGAGATGGTGAGGACGGTGCAGGATAAAGCAAAGTCCCATCTGCTGTCCATAACGTGGCTGTAAGTTGTAACTGACTACATGGTACAAAGCAACAACAACCATGAATTATCCACCTAGCAAAATTATGCTCAAGTCTGATGAAACTACAGAAATCAAGGACATTTGTGAATGTAGTAGACCAACTTTACCAGAAACACTAAAGGTGGATATTTGCACTTTGTTGTTGTTGTTGTTGTTATGTGCAGTCGACTAATTTGTGACTCATAGTGACCCTATGTATGATAGCTCTATCCTGAGCCAACATTATTGTCTCTGACACCCCCATTACCCCAGTCACTAAATCAATCTAACTTATGCAGTGTCTTCCTCTTTTGCACTGTTCCTCCACCTTCCCAAGGATGATGTCCCTCTCCAAGGACTGGTCCCTCCTTGCAACATGTCCAAAGTATGTCAGACGAATCTTCAGGATCCTTGCCTCCAAGGAACAGCCTGGTTTCACCCTCTCTTGGACGAATCTGTTTGTTCTCCTAGCAATCTATATTCAATACTCTCCTCCAGCACCATAGTTCAAAGTTATCAGTTCTCCTTCTGTCATCCCCAGTCATTGTCCAGCTTTCTGATCCTTAGCAAGTAATTGCAAAGACTATGGCCTGGATCAAGTGTACCTTCGTCACTAGTCTGAAATCATTGTTCTGCAGACTCTGGAGAAGTCCCTGACAGTCGACTTTCCCAATGCAATTCGTCTTTTGATTTAGAACCAACAAAAACAGACAACTTGAAATAGACACACATGACAACATCATTCAGAACCTAATCCACAAATCAAAACATGTTGTTAGATGCCATTGACTCAGAACCCTCCAGTGGGCTTTCAGAAGCAGTAAATCACATGGAAGGAGATTGCCCATCTTCCTCCTTTGGAGCAGCTTGTGGGTTCAAACCATGCAACTTTAGGTTGGCAGTACATCTCTTTACCAATAGGCCAACATAGTTCATAAGTGTATAGAAAGTAAAATGAATGAAAGAGTCTAAAAATAGGTAAGTAGGTGTATGTGTCTGCAAATGAGGACAATTACAAAGCAGAAAAAACAGTACAGTTACAAAACCTACAAATGGAGCAGAAATCAAGTCACTTTCCAGATAAACTAAACTGAGTTACACTTCACAAAAATTTGGAAAATTGGAGGGTAATATCCTAAAAAATTAATGGGCCATCCTATCAAAATAAAAAAGAGGAAAATCATAAAGACCTAGTATACATTGTACAGCAACAATGAAGCAAATGATGAGAAAAGCCATAAAGAAAATGAACTCAGCGCAGAAAAAGTAGGTGGTGT
>NW_006400162.1:880848-884440 GCF_000299155.1 Elephantulus edwardii
TTAACAGGGTCATTTATTTTGGTTCTAGATGCACCAATTGGTCAGCTGTGATACTATCTCATACTATGATATGATATGTGATATATGGTATATGATATATGATGTATTATTTATTATAGGATAGGATACACTGTTATGTGGGAACTCTGGTGGGTTAGTGGTAAGGAGTTGTCCTACAAACCCAAAGGCAGGCTGTTTGAATCCACCAGCTGCTCTGCATGAACAACAATGATATGAGAAGGGATATGTAACGTGAAATCCACTTCTAATGTCTTAGATATTCGAGTGGCTAAATTTGCACGTGGAAGGAGCATCAACTTGGCCCTTTCTTATAGGGGACGACAAGCTTTGAAAGCTATTGGCATGGAGGAACAGGTACTTTGTTAATGTGTTTTCCTCACAGATGTTGCTAAATGTCTTTTTATTTCTTTAACTATTTTAAAATTGTGATTTTAGTGAACATTTACAAAACAAATTAATTTTATTCAACATTCGCACACATTTCATTCTATAACATTTATTTCAGTATTCATAATGAAATTTTACTTCTTCCTACTTCTTTCCTGAAAGTATGATTTCCATTAATCCTTATATGCCTCTCTGTGTCTTCCCATTCTTTAGCGATTTTTAAAAAACTATTCCTTTATTGTATACCACCTTTCTTTTTACTTGTCTGTTATTGTTCTTTTTTATGCACCATGAAGTCAGAACTGGCCCATTGCTGACTCTTCAGTGGATTTTCAGAAGCAATTAATCACATAAGAGGTAGTCAATCCATCCTCCTGTGGAGGGATATGAACCATGTGTCTTCGGGATTACAGTGCAACTTCTTTCCACAAGGCCACCAGAGCTCCCTATCTTGTGCCTATTATCTGTTTAGGGAGTTTTGGTGGTCTAGTCCATATGGTGGATTGCTCCTTCTCAAAGACCATGCCTCTCTGGCTGTATAAATCCTCCAGTGGCTCTGAGTAAGAAAGATGGGCAGTCTCCACGCATGGGATATTTACAGACTCAGGAAATGATAGTCAGCTATGAGTTGGTTTCCATTCAACAGCAATGAAAGAGAAAGATTGTCTGTTTACTGATTTTTGCTCCCTTCTCCTTTTCTTCCCATCCCTGGTCATCATTCAAGAATGAGTCTGTGAATAAATCTTTCTTTAGCTTTCTATAATAGAGGTCTCAAACAATATTTGTTCTTTCTGTGACTGACCTATTTCACTTAACATATTGTCCTCTCATCCATTGCGTGTTAGTGTATTTCACTGATAGTCTATTGAGCACTAAAAAGCTCGATGTGTTCTTGACAACCATAATGACCTTGTGATTTCACTTTGGTTTGAAGCACTATCTACTGCCAAGAACCTCTGCATGAGAAGGAATTCTAAAGAGGATTTGAAAAAAAAAAAAGAGGTTTTCAAATGTCTGCATTCTACAAAAGGAAAACCTTTGAAACTTTAGATGGGGGACCAGAGCATAACAGGAAATACTGCACATGTACCTCCTGAGACACTGGGCTTTCAGAAGGATGGGATCTCTGTCAGAGAGAGAGAAAGAGAAAGAGAGAGAGAGAGAGAAACCTAGAATCAGAGGAGGCAGGAGAACTCCATCTTTTTTGTTATCTTGGAATTGATTCACAGCTGACTGTTCGTTGAGTTTCTGAGGCTGTCTATTGCATGGGAGGAACTTGTCCATCTCTCTCTCCCAGAGTTGCTGGTGGACTTGAACTTTTTGATTAGTAGTGCTACTCCCTATTGACTACCTACAAGAATTAGCTCCTGGTTGTTTTGTTTTGTTTGTTTGTTTAAATTTAAAATTTTATACTTGTTTAATTACAGAGTTTGAATACAATGTTCAGAAAAAAAGGAAAAAAGAAGACCATGGCTTGGATCATTCATGTCATAGTTTTTAAACTGATGTCTTTGCTCTTTAGCACTTTGGAGAGAACCAATTTGATTCTTGACTGCTAGTACCAAGAATGTTGATTGTGGATCCAAGTAGGATGAAATTGTTGACAATGTCAGTCTTTTCTCCGTGTATCATGACGTTGTCTGTTGGTCCAGTTGTGATCATTTTTGTTTTCTTGATGTTGAGATATAATCCATACTGAAGTCTTGGATCTTCTTTAGCATGCACTTCATGTTGTCTTCACTCAGAACAAGCAAAGTTGTCTTTTATCTATATATCACAGGTTGTTGAAGAGTCTTCTTCTGATTCTGATCTCATATTATTTTTCATAAAGTCTGACTTGTAGTATTAAAAAAAGAATTAGCTCCTGTGATTACATAGTCATAGTCTCTCCTATAACTAGGCATATTCTCACCCATAACACTTTTCTCCAAAGCACTCTGCATCAGCCACAAAGCAGTGAAACCTTTTTGTGGTCTCTCCTTCTTTCATCCCTATTGTTATGAATACACTTTTCTATAGACACAATGTATTTTCTTATGGGAGGTACCCCAAATCCCATTGAATATCATAGATTCACCATATGTATTACCTTACTTGTTTAAAATTTGAAAACTTCTCCAAGGGTTTACCTAAGGGGTTCTGCACAAGTCATATTTTTTTGTTTGATAGTATAATCATGACAATGTTTTGAAAAGGTACCAGTAAATCTACTGCCATGTGCTTGACACTGACTTCAAAGGTGGCCCTATAAGGCATGCTGTTCAAATCCACCAGCTGCTTCACAGGAGAAAGAAGAACAGTCTTCTCCCGTGCGATTAACAGCTCCCAAAATCCTGCTGACGAGTCAGGTCAGCTCTGGGTCAGTTTCAACTTGACAGCACACAACTACAACAACAGCACGTGTGACTAGATCTGTCGCCTGCAAGGCTTTCAATGGCTGGTATTCAGAAGTAGGCCTCCAGAACATTCTGCTGAGGCATCTCTGGCTGGAATAGAACCACCATGTTTTCTTTCATCCACTGAGCATGTTAAGTGTTTCTACCACCTGACACTCTTTTAAATGATAAGTCCAGGGTTTTCCATTACAACCATTTTTCCTACAGAGCAATAGCAGCATGTGTCAGGATTTACTCTGTGTGGGGTTTAAGGAGCCCTGAGTTTTTCGTCTCCTCTTTTGTGTTATAAGAAAATGTCTTTGCCTCTGTTAATCAACTCCTTTCTTCAATCTGAGCTTCTACTGTGCTTCTGTGGTCGTTAACCTTATCTTTTAGTATCCTTTAATGTATCTGAAAACTATATTTCACATAAAAATCAATGTCATCTGACCTATACATGATGCCATATAGTTCAGCAATATTATTTCTGGTTTCATTTCAGATTGTATCCCAAGGTATTCCCATGAGAGCAAGAATGATTCATTCTTTGTCAGGGAAAAAGACTGCAATTTCCTATGGAACAAAGTCTCAGGTAGGTTTTCTCTAGGGACACTCATTTGCTTACTGATTCTTTAAAAGTCTGATGTCTATGTCAGATAAGGAACTTATATCTAGAATTTATAAAATACTTGAGCACCACAACAAAATAAAGGTAAATAATCCAGTTGAAAAATGGGCACAGGATATGAACAGACACTTCACCAAGGAAGACATTCAGATGGCCAACAAGCACATGAAGAAATGTTCA
Source organism: Elephantulus edwardii (assembly GCF_000299155.1). Lineage (NCBI taxonomy): Eukaryota > Metazoa > Chordata > Mammalia > Macroscelidea > Macroscelididae > Elephantulus > Elephantulus edwardii. The sequence goes on from NW_006400162.1 coordinate 884,440, forward strand.
A
>NW_006400162.1:885270-907418 GCF_000299155.1 Elephantulus edwardii
AAAAAAATCTGATGTCTAGAACTTAACCTCTGCTTGTTGACTCCTCCCTGGCTCTTCTCAGCCTTGTCGTTATACATCAGGAATAGATAAGTTGTTATAATGCTCAAGTGGTTCCAACTTCCAGCAAACTTCTGTACCACTGAAAGACATGCTATTTGGTTCTGCACCATTTTCATAAACTCATTCCCATTGAGTCAACTCTGATTTCTATCTATCCTCTTTTGAGTTTCAGAAGCTGTAATTTTTTTTTTTACTTATTCAAATATTGATTGAAGTTCTAGGGAGATAACAAAGTTTATGAAACATGTTCCAAAAAGTTGAGGTTAAGGCATAAATAAAAAAGCACAATATGGTTCACTGAATCAAGACAGTCAGTAGAAAGTGCCTTAGGAAATATAGAAGACGGCTTCCAGCCTGCAAAGGGCTGGTATGTGGCAAATCAGAAAAGGGATGAGATTAAAGTAGACTTCACTCTGGACTGCTGATGATACTCAGTATCGACTATATTTAGTTCTCCTTTTTTCCCTCCCCATCTTTGGGCTTAATTTACCAATAGTGTCTAGGACTATAGTGCCTTTTCTATACTTGCTTGCATTTTTGCTTTAATGTCTTCTACAAAACTAGGCCATTTTGGTGTTTTAGGAGATCTTTCTCCTGTTTTTTGAAAGGTTCTTGACCTTTTGATCTTGGTGTTGATAGTTTTGAGTCTTTTCCTTTCTGTTATTATTTTTCTACCTTTTTGGCTGGACTATACACCATACAGATCTATTCACTGGCGCCTTTTCTTCAGAGAAGCTGAAAATCCTAACAAAAGGGCACTGCTTATCTTCTCCTCCTGAGCCATTGGTAGGTGTGAACTGCTAGTTATGTGGCTATTAGTTTACCAGCACACACACTAGGGACTAAATCACCACAGCTCCTTCATGTTATTACTGTTGTTGAAACCGACTAATAACTGACTTCCCAGCCAGTTTTCAGAGGCGGTAAATTGCCTGGGAGGAGATTGTTCATCTTTCTCCTGTGGAGCAGCTGTGTGCCTTTGGGTTGGCAGCACAACTTCTTACCACTAAGCTACCAGAACTCTCTACTATCTCCACTGTTGTTGTTGTTGTGTATCATCGAATTGGAACCGACCCATAGTTGGCCCTCCATCAGGTTTTCAGAGGCAGTTAAGCACACGGGAGGAGATTGCCCATCTTTCTCCCACAGAGCTGCTGGTGGCCTCGAACTGCATGCCTCTGGGATTGCAGCTCAGCTTCTTGCCACCTAGGCCACCAGAGCTCCATTACCATCTCCATAGTCATTGCTATTTGAGCTCATTGTTGCAGCAACTATGTTAACACTGAGAATCATTGTCCTTTATGCTGGCCCTCTATTTTACCATGCATGATGTCCTTCTCCTGGAACTTGCCACTTCTGATTGTATGTCCAAAGTATGTTAAATGAAACGTCACCATCTTTGCTTCTAAGAAGCATTCTGGCTGTACATCTTCTGACAGTTTTAGTATGCTAAGTATACTTCACAAACATGGCAACTCAAGAGCATCAATTCTTCTTTTGTCTCTCTTTTATTTATTGTCTAGCATTCATGTTGTGCATAGGGTTTTCAGAGGCCTGCTATTTCAGAAGTGGGTGGCCAATCCTTCTTCCTAGTCTGTCTTAATCTGAATGTTCAGATTTAGAGGAGTATCTGACAGACAGCAATTTGTGGAGCAGTTAAAGATAAATCCCTTATTGTGGGGGAAAGTCTGCTGTTAGGGACCTCTCAAAGGTACTCAGGAGCAACAGTGTCTCTCTGGAGACTAAGGTGCACCTGATACAGGCCAAGGTATTTGCAATCGCTTGTTATGCATCAGAGAGTTGGACAATGACTAGGGAGGACAGAAGGAGAGTGGATGCTTTTGAGCTGTGGTGCTGGAGAAGGGTACTGAATGTACCATGGACTGCCAGGAAAACAAACAGATTAATCTTGGAGAGGATTAAACCAAGCTGCTCCTTGGAGGCAAGGATTCTGGGGCTTCGTCAGACATACTTTGGACATGGTGCCAGGAGGGACGGGTCCTTGGAGAGGGACATCATGCTTGGGAGGGTGGAGGGACAGCGCAGGAGGGGAAGACCCTCTATGAGATGGATTGATTCGGTGACTGGGGTAATCGGGATGGGTGTGTCAGAGGCGGTGCGGTTGGCGCAGGATAGAGCAGGGTTTAGGGCTGTTGTGCATAGGGTCGCTATGAGTCTGAAACGACTCGAGGGCACATAACAACAACAGCATTCATGTGCATATGAGCTGGAAACACTTATCTCAGGATAGACAAAGGAATGATTTTAAGTTCAAAATATCAGAAAAACTAGTTAAGTAACATGACTTGGACCTGAGCCCAAAATGGACTGTCCTGAAAATAAAAGAGAAACAAGAGGCGTGAGAGATTTTTCTCAATAATTTCTTAAGTGTTGTTAGAAGCTGCCATTGTAGCGTCTTCAATATATTCCAAGAAGAAAGAAATGTTCCCTCCCCATGAGTCTCCTATTTTTTTCATTCTTAGGATCTGAAATGGTGCTGAGTTTACAGCCTGCACTTCAGTTTGCATCATTACTTTAATAACACAGCAAAACATGAGGCCCCAGGCCCCTAAAGACTGATATGGAACTTTGCACTAATCTGTTCCAAAGCTGGTGAAAGCCAAAGTCCCAGAATTTCCACAGATTAGCAGGAAGTTCACTTTTTCTTGGTCTCTCCGGTGTCTAGGCTGCCCGTTGCCACACACATAGTTACCAGCTCTGTACCTTGTTGAAATTTATTCCTTCACTCCTTCCACACGTTTCTTAAAACATGATTGCTCAAATGATACATGAATACACTGAAGACCTAGGGACCCAGGAGGGATCACATTGTAACTAGTTAATAAAATAATTTTGAAAGCCCTAATTAAATGTCCCATGCACTACCAAAAGAACAAACGGGTCTGCTCTTCACAGGCAACAATGGTGATGCTTCATCTTGTACACTTTGACATGTTGTCAGGAATGGTCAGTCTTTGGAAGAGAGGTCAGTGAAAGAGCAGAAGACCCTTAAAAAGATGGACTGACACAGGAACTGTAACAATGGTGCTTGAGTAGGGATTAGATCATGAGGACAGCACAAGGGGTTTTGGTTGATATTTTTATTTTTAAAATTTTATACTGGTTTATTTACAAAGTTCGAATACATTATTTTTCACACTGGATCTTTCCCTTTTCCTTCACACCCCGCCCCCATCAAATTGTGCAACCTTATGATTAACCTCCCACCCGCCCATCCTCACCCCTCTGCTTCCACCCTCTTCCCCCACTTGGATCCCCATACTCATTCTGCAACAATGGTTTTATCCAGTATTTGTCCTTATGGGACACTCAGCATGATGCTCTCCAATCCCTCCCAAGTTAGGTAGTAATTTACAAAATCATTGCTCCTGCGTTCTGCATAGTATTCTATCTTATGAATGTACCATAATTTCTTAATCCATTTGATTGTGGCTAGACATTTGGGCTGTTTCCATGTTCTTGTGATGGTTAATAAAGCTAGGAAAAGGTTTGATCTCGTTCACAGTATTGACTGGACAGAAGAAACAACAATATGTAAAATCTAATTTCCAGATTCCTTTAGCCACATTCCCTGATCCTCCTAGATCCAAATGTTTGAGTTTTTTCTCTGCCTTTTCTCTCATTTGTATGTAGACTCTGCCTGTCCCACTTTCTTCTTCTCACTCCCTTCCAGACTTCCTTGAGAACCATTAAAAGTTTTTTCCAGGGTACAAAACAGCTCTGAACTCCCCAATTTCTATTTATAATCTCCTATGCCCCAAATCTCACAAAACACTCCAGTGAAGAATAACGCAATTCCCCTCTACTGGGAAACATTCATATTTGAAGGCATTTATGGTCTAGAAAGTAATAACTTTTTTTTTACACCAGAAGTGAAAAAATTGTCTTATATGTCTCTAAGGAGATTATCCAATGTCCTTAGCTCATACTTAAAAAAATTTTATTTTCCACAAAAATTACTTTGCAATTCTCATGGGGTGGATTTTTTATTCTGATTTATTCTTCATTCCTCTTTTATTCCTTCCAAAATAATTTATGCTATTTATATGAAGTATTAGAGAAAAGAGACTTGAAAAAGCACTTCTAAGTTTTGGTTAAAGATACTGTTGTTGTTGTTGTTAACTATCACTGAGTCAGAACCAATCCATAATCCTCTATGCTAGGCTGATCCATGGACCCATGGACTGCTGATCCTCCAGAGGGTTTTCAGAAGCAGTAAATCACATGAAAGGAGATTGCCCATCTTTCTCTTGCAGAACAGATGGTGGATTCTAACCGCTTGCCTTTGGGTTGACAGCCTTATCACCAAGCCACCAGGCCTATTAAGAATCCCTGATGTCACTCTAAGACTGATGTGTCACTTTTAAGAAGAGACAGACATCAACCACATCTGAGAATTGAACAAAACAGAATATTCCCCCTCATAAATGATTCTTCCTGATTTGAATGTTTCCTGGCATGCTTTGCACATGTTTGATTTCCTTTGAGATGTGGTTATTAATCATGTAAAAGACTAGAAACAGAACTACGAGAAAGCATATTTAGAGGCCTCTGGTCATTTTCACTTACATCAAAGACACAGGAAACTCCTGTGTCACTGGAGCAAGACCAAGCTACTTCTATATTATGTGTCAATTTCGCTGTCATTAAAAAACTTGTATTTTTTAATACAGTGAAATCATAAGTTAGCATATTTATTAGATATTACCATGTTCTATAATATCACTTTAAATTTTTTAAGCTATAGATTCTCCTTGAATTGAATTATGACATCCCACCATCCATCTGTCTGTTTTACTGGGTGGACTGTGTGCTGTGGGGATGCTGGAAGCTATGTCACTGTTGTTGAGTGCTGGAGACTCTGAACTGACTCATAGCTGACCACTCAGCAGGTTCTTGGAGGCTTTAAATCATATGGGAGGAAATTGTGCATCTGTCTCCCATAGAGCAGCTGGTAGATTTGAACAGTGTGTCTTAGGGTTGGCAGCACAGCTGCCATCCAGTAGGCTACCAGAGCTTACCAGGTGTTTCAAACTCCAGCAGGGCCCAAAATGGTGCACAGTTTTCAGCCAAGCTTCCAAACTAAGACAGATTAGGGAAAATGCTCTTGTGATATACTTTTGAAACTTACAATATGAACACATTATGGATTCACAACGGGATATTGACTGATTTAACATTGGATGATGACAACCCTCCCCCCAGCATGGAAAGCACTTAACATACACAACTGACTACAACACAGACTCAACCATGGCAAGGCCTGTGAAAATGGCATTGTTGTTTGTTATGTAGCGTTGCATTAAACCAACTCATAACTGACCCTTCCTTCAGCAGGTTTTCAGAGGCAGATAATTGCAAGGGTGGTTATTGCCCATTTCTCCCCTGCTGAGCAGCTGGTGGATTTGAACCACATGTCTTGGAGTTGTCAGCACAGCTCTGTACCACTAAGCCATAGGACTGGGGAATGTTTTGTTATGTGATATTCAGGTGTCTTAAGTTGGAGCTGACTTGATGGGCAGCTCATTACAATTGTGATTTCATGTGTCCTTTGCATTTTTGCCTTTGTGGACCTCTTTCTATAAAAAAATTAAATATTAATAATTAAATTTTATGACTGTGTATGATTCAGGTTACTATAATCTAGCCTATATTTACTATTGCAAATTGTTTCATTATTGCAGTTATTTTTTCCTTTTGAATTTAAAGAAATGATTTAAATATTTTAATGGATGCCTTAAAGTATTATAGGTTCTTGACACTGCACCTATTGGGCTTAATATAAGCAAAAATTCACATTTAAAAAATTAATTATCCAAATAAAAAATGATGAAGTATTCTATAAGGTCGCAAACAGCTAACAACATCTGTCCTAGCCAGGGCTGCCTACTAACTCTCTTTCCTCCCTACCAACACCACCCACACAGCTTTGACATGACCATGAAGCCCTTATTGCTGTCACTTGGGCTACACAACTTTAAAAAAAATTTGTTTTATTAATTTTAATGAATGTTTACAGAGAGTTTGGATTTCCATTCATTCATTGTTGCATTTTTCTCCCTGCCCACCCCTCCCCCTGAGTTTTCTCTTCTCTTTGAAAAGTAAAATTCTTTCATTGGTATACAATTCCCCACCCCGAGTACACTCCACTATGCAACCTTCATTCTGGACTCTTGTGATAACCATAATACCCAATCATATATCGTTTTTAAACTGTTCTCTCCCTCATCTGTTTCAATGCAGTATACATAATTTATCCAATTTTTCTCAGTCTCACCCCAACCCTGATGTCAGTCCCGTCCTACAACAGTGACACTATGCAGTATTTGTCCTTTTGTGACTAAGATATTTCACTCAGCATAATGTCCTCCAGGGTGACCCATTTTGAATAATATTGCATGAGTTCCTTGTTTTTCAATGCAGCATAGTATTCCATTGGGTAAATGTACCACAGCTTCTCTATCCATTCGTTTGTTGATGGGCACTTAGGTTCTTTCCAACTGTTTGCTATTGTGAACAAAGCTGCGATAAATATGGGTGTGCATTATCTGCCGGGGTGGCACTTATGGTTTCTTTAGGGTATAAGGAAAACACTACTTTTGTTTTAAGTCACTGCTGAGTTTTTCTTAAACTTGGATACCTAGGATTGAAAAGATTTATTATTAATGTTGACTTCCTATTATTTCCATAAACACCACATTTCTCCCCTATAAGAATGAGGATTGGTTCCTATGCTATCAAATTTAAAAAACAAAACAAAACAAAACAAAACAAAAACTAACCTTAAACTTTGCCCTTGCATCATATGTATTTGGATACTTTGCTTAAAAATAAACAGAAAGGGGTCATTTAGATAATTATTATAAAACTAACCTTGCAGTGAACAACTTAGGACTATCTTTGTTCACTCTTTCAAAATAAACACTACTAACTGTATTTTACTAACTGTATTTTTCTTGCAGTATATTCTTTCAATAAGTAGAGAAAAACTAAACAAGGATCTATTGACAGGTAAGTCCAATATTGTATGATGTCTGGGATTTCTTTTTATTACTGGTCTGAATAAAATGTTTTTATTTAGGTTATTTGTCTATATTTCCCCACATTCCTGTTGTTTTAGTTGCTGGGATGAGTAAACACTCATTCATCTGTTGGAGAACTCATAGTGGAACAAGACATACTTCTCCAACAATAAAGTGACATTATTAGATCTGTTCTTCAGAAAAGTGGAAAGCTAATTGTTCTTGTGAGCTGTCTTAGCAAAAGGAGAAACAATGCAATCCAGGCAAAAGGCTGAAGAGATGATGCACAGGAATTGAACCCTTGTCTCTAGTATAAAAGGCAAGGATTCTACCACAAATACCTCATTGTGGAAAGTAATAGAATTCACTAGGTTTTTACTGTAGTCTCTGTGTGCAATCATGAGGCCCTGAACTGGACCTGTAGTAGTATGGTTGTAGGAGAGAATGTCATTGCATGCCATTTGTAAAATGTCATATAGTTGGAGGTATTATTGTTATTATTATGTACTGTTGAGTCAGAACCCACCCAGAACTGACCCTCCAGCGGGTTTTCAGAGGCTGTAAATCACAGGGAGGATATTTACCATCTTTCAGCCATGGAGGCACTGGTGAATTCAAATCACATGCCTTTGGGTTAGTAGTGCAACTCCTTAACATTTAGGCCCCCAGAGCTCTCCATTGAGGGGTTAGGGTGTTGATAGGACGTCCAGTTCTACTCTGACGCACCTGAGTCTGGAATTGACTGCAAGTCAACTAGTCTGGACAGAGATCTGATAAATAGAAAAACTCTGAGGTTTCCAGTCTGAGTAACTGCGAAGGTCTAAGCATTAATGAAAAAAAAAATCACTAGTTTGCAAATAGAATTTGGAGCTTGGATCAATCCAGTCACATCCATGTAGTCTTTAGTAAGCTTGAGCCTAACTCAGAGTACGTTTTTGTTCTCATCAACATTTGTACTAAACAGATTAATTTCCAAGAAAACATTTCCACTGTTGTGTTTAGTCAATATTCCTTGCAGTTTATCAGCCTGTGGTATTTTGAGCACAAAAGTTCTGCACAATGTCTTCCTCCCCACCACAGCCCCTACACAAACTGTGCTTACAATATGTTTATTATATTGAGAGGAAGAGTATGACTCAGAAAGTCACCCAAATTGATTCACTACAGACTTAAGAATAGAGTTATTCTTACTCATGCTATTTTTCATAGTAATAGTTGCAGGACTGTCATTGGCATGGGTTGATTATTGTTTATGTGTTCACGGAGTTGAGAGAAGACCAGCAAGAAGAAATGTGGGTTTTCAGAAGATCACCACTCTCTCAGGCAAATGACGCTAAGAGATTGTGAAGCCCCTGTTTTGATTAGCAGAAAATCAAAGCTTACAGTAAAACGTGATCTCATAGGGTGGGTAAATGTTTAAACATATGGAACAAAGCATAGATAATATGGAACAAAGCATAGATAGGTATGAACAGTTTTCAAGACATCTTTGTATTCATGAACAAGGTACTGCACTCTCAACAATCTTATCAAGAATTTTAGAAGATAGTCTTTGTTTAACAGAGAACTTCCCTGTCCCTTTCATAGTGGTACATGCCCCAGGAAGTCTGAGACTTCTTTCAGTCCCATCCATTCTTGGTATTATTTGCCGCTTTCTGGCATTGTAGCCAAGTCCTTTCTCACGTACTCCATGGCCACTAGTAACCCTAGTACACCAGAATGATCTACATTTCCCCCTTTTTTATTTTAGCAGATCTTGATAATTTGTTGTTAATGAGCACAGAGAAAACCGCTGCTTGCTGTTTTTTCATTCAGGAGTTGACTTGGAATCTTCTACAGACTAGGTAGAGCACAATTAACAAAAAAGATTATTATAATCATCATACCAGCAGCAGTTCCAAATAATAACTTAACATACTTTGTGGGATCTGAAGAAGATTTTCCTTCCGCTAATTTTTGAAACTGTGTCATGTCCAGATACAGTATGTAATTTTTTACTAAAAGTGGCTTGAATATGAGTTTGCAGCTCCAAAATGGACTGAGAAAAATTTTGATGCATAAGCAAATGGTTTTTTAGCCTTTTCTCAAGGAAACATAGTTTCATTATATTCTACTGGCATTACACAAAATGAGGTTGTATTCCAATCACATTTTAAATGCATTTGTTAACAACTTGATCTCCCAATAGTACAACTGTCTGTTGTAAATCAGCTAATTCTGCATCTATTTGAGGTTGATTTGACCAAAGAGTTTCTGAATCTTTATGTCAGTTTTGTACAAACTCGATGGTTTGTACACTCTGAGAGAAGGCCCCTCCCTGCTGTTGCAGCTGTGGCAGTGACAGCTATGATACCTAGTATGACAGCAATTAATATTCCTATAAATCTTTCTGTTCTTGTTATTAACCCATCTACTAGGGCTTGTATCAACATGGTGTTAGAGGACTCTTGCCATGGTCGATTCCTGAAAACTAGCAACCATAAGCTTGCTCTAGCTGTAAGCATATATATATATGTTCAGTATGTTAACATTAACACTATAATTCAAACATGTGTATAGAGAACATTTTTTGCAATACATTAAGCCACTCTCCTCTTCCCAGGTGATATTTCCAATCATAAGTACATATGGTAACTTAACACAGCTTTGTAAAGATCTAGTTTCATTAAGATTCACTATCAAATTAAAATCTTGGTTTTTTCTAGAAATCATTCCTCCTCTCCAGCTCCTGACTTTGCCTAATGCTAACATTAGTTTCCAAAGATCCTTTTGATGTGGGATGCCAGGCATATGTGGGGAAGGAGGCGACACTCCTCTTCCATGCCAAGTAATATTATTATGAGCATGAGTACTAATAGACGGATAGTTTTGTTTCCATTTTAAATCTGTATCTTTAGATTTCTCCCAAGTGGAACCAAAAGGGCTCCAATCTATGACGATTCCATAGGAAGTATTAACTAATACTCAGGCAGACTCTCCTTTACAACGAGTGTATCCAATTATTTAAATGAGAAAAAGTAGGAGCCTGACACACTGGAAGATCTGGGATATCTTGAAATGAGTAACTGATACTTTTTAATCCCTAAACACTGAAAATAAACATATTGTCATGTAGTATCATTTTGTAAAATGGATAACCATGTTTTACAGATAATCTTTAAGCAATGTGGATCAGATCAAAAACAAATTGGGGTACCTATAGCTCCTATAGTATAGTTATAAATTTCCCTCCCCTCTTCATTAGCCACAGCTGGACCACGCATATCATAAGGACCAGGCATCCAGTCTGAATCATTAATATACATGTTAATCATAGGGTACCAACAATAAACAGCTTTTAACAAAGGAGGATTTGGAATATATGCCCAATAAGTATGATTTTCAGCTTTCATCATAGCTACCTGGGTAGACACCAAAGCTAGCATAGAAAGAAACAAAATGGATGCATTTAAATTTTGTCCATTCTTTTCCACCAACTTTTCACCTTCATAGGAAAGGCATTTCAGCTGCTCCCAATTTAGAAAATTCTCCAGATGTGTTCTCTTGGTTGCTTTTGGGTATTGAAAGTTTCTTTATTGTAGATCCATGTTGGTCAAGGTGGCAGTAAGATTTATCATATCGGACTTCTTGTTAGCCATGTCTCAATTTTATTCTTTTTTCAGGAATCCAAATTCCTTCTAATGAATCTGTAGAAATATAAGCAAAACCTCTTCCTCCTTTGATTACATGATCCCTTTTCCAAATATTAGTAGTGCTATCCAAGTAAAAATGGGTTGCTATAACTCATCTGATGGAACATCCTTGTTATAAGACCAATGCAAATCAGCAGCTGATTGGCTATTCTTACCACAATTTAAGAATTTAAAGTATATAGTGTTGTTAATATTCTTTTCTTTAGAGAAGAATTTCCTATAACTCCCCTTTCTTGTTTTATTAAATATTTTTAATGTTCTATTTCTTTTAGAATTGCTTGTCCTATACTATTTTCTGAAATATCAAAAAACATATGTTATAATAACAATAGAAAACTAATTTTTGAGAACAATAGGAAGATACATTATCAATTTTTATAGTTTTAGGCACTTTTTGCTTCTAAACTTCTAGATCACTTATCTATGCAGCTGTGAAAGACTGGCTTGTTTGTTTAATTTCAACTCTGGACTGCTAAAAGTAAACAAGCTAGCCAGACTTTGACTGCCAAACACAGTCTATTTTACTAATTTAAAGATTTTATCCTTTTAAAATTTTTTCAGCTGCAGCTTCTAATTTCTTTATTCATTTTTACTCTTTTACTTACTTTTTGCTTTCTTCATTTTCCAAATTAAGAGTTTTCTTAACTTCATTCTTACATCTTTTACTTTTCTTTTTTACTGAAATTATCAAATTGTATGAGCTCAAAACTATTACCACATTAAACATAAGACAAAAAGACAACAAAAAAACCCCAATAACAGCAAATTTTAAAAAAACAAACAAACAACAACAACAACAGAACAATTAACACAGATATTTAGAGACCTCTGTTTTGAGTCTTGGCATCTTTTTTTCTTTTTTCTAAATAGTGTTTTAAATTGTAAATAATTTTCCGGGAAGAGCGTTGTTTGGTTTATCACATGCCAATTATTCAGGATTGTTTTTTCTTAAGGTGACAAAGGCTGTTTCTTGACTTCAGCTTTACCACTTTTTAAGGTAATATCACTTAATTCATATTCATATGCAGATTCAACCATTCCTTTTTGCAGTTTTCTTGGATTGTGAGTACAGTCCTGCATAGACATTATTACTAAGCTTGGAAGCATGACTTTCTGTCCTCTAGGCCAACTGTGCTCTCTCTCTCTCTGCTATTGTTGTTGTTGTTAACTGCCATCAAGTCGTAGGCGCCTCATAGCGACCCTATGAACAAAAGTCCTGGACACCTGTATAACTTTCGTCCTTTCTCCAGGTTCATAGGGTTTCCAGAGGCAAGCTATTATGGAAGTGGATGCCACTCCTGCTTCCAAGTTTAATAATAATGTCACTGTTACTACTCCATGGCCCTTGTGCCAGCCTTTAATTGTTTTTGGTGAAACATTCTTCTAGGTTGTGTAACCTTGGTATGTTCACTTGCTGTACAGAGGTAACTTGTGGTTGCTGTCAAGCCCAACACTGTGACACTGATGAGTCAAATGCGAGAATGGTTACCCATGGTGGACAGTGTTTGGTGAAGCTCCCGATTAAAACAAGCTAGGAAGCAGGAGTTACACAGGAAGTGTCCAGGACTTCGGTTCATCGGGCCACTATGAGTCACCTATGGCTCAACAGCACTTAAAAACAACATAGTATATTAATTTATATTATGATAAAGCCTAACCTGGCTAAAAATCAGTATGAATCTGTTCTCTTTTTTCATGTGCTTTTTGTAAATTTCTCACAACATTTAGCCAAGTTTTTTAATTTAGCTTTGCACTACTCACTATTTTAAACCAGTAACAGTGTTTCTGTACATACTGAAACAACTTCAAAAAAGATTTTTCTTCTACTTTTTCAGCAATCTGATGAATTTGTAAATTTTGATGAATTTTTCTCTTAACAAAACAGGATTTTTATCCCTCTCTTCCTCTGTTCTGGAAGCAGGAGCGGCATCCACTTCCAAAATGGCTTGCCTCCGGAAACTCTATGTACGAACAGTGCTCCAGCTGCTCGTTCATAGGGTCACTATGAGTCGTCTACGACTCGACGGCATCAAGCAACAACAAGTTCCTCTGTTAGAGGAGGAGGAGGCACCACGGGAAATGAAGGATCTCCTGTCTGATATGCACTCCTGAAGGCTCTCCTGACCTGTTTCCAAACTTTAATATTCAACTGATTCCTTCCTGTTGGATGGAACCAATAACAATGTTTTCTTACTGCTTTAAATAACTTTTTAAAGGATTTGTTAGTAATCCTTACACCTGAGCCTTCTAACAGGCCCTGCAAAACAGCTATATATTGCTGCTCTGCTCTATGGAGTTCTCCATAAACCCGCTTTCGGTGTCTTCCCATAGCCAATCTTACCTTCTCGAGCCCCACATTTGGTCACGAAATCTTTTTTATTTGTTCATGGAGTCAAGAGAAGACCAGCAAGAAGAAATGTGGGTTTTCAGAGGGTCATCGCTCTCTCAGGCAAATGTCACTGAGAGATTGTGAAGCCCCAGCTTTTATTAGCAGAAAATCAAAGCTTACAGTAAAACAGGATCTCATAGGGTGGGTAAATGTTTAAACATATGGAACAAAGCATAGATAATACGAAACAAAGCATACATAGGCATGGACAGTTTTCAAGACAACGTCTTGTATTCATGAACAAGGTACTGCACTCTCAACAATCTTATCAAGAATTTTAGAAAATAGTCTTTGTTTAACAGAGAACTTCCTGATCTTTTCATAGTGGTACATGCTCCAGGAAGTCTGAGACTGCTTTCAGTCCCATCCATTCTTGGTATTATTTGCTGCTTTCGGGCATTGTAGTCAAGTCCTTAATCACGTATTCCATGGCCACTAGTCACCCTAGTGCACCAGAATGGCCCTACAGTTGATTGCTGAAGGTGAGTTAGTCTGTAGATATATTAAAAGAAAACAAATGAACCACAGAACAGCTTTAAATAAGGAAAAATAACAATTTTCAACTTAATATTAGTCTAAAACGATCCCTTTATAAGCATGCTTTTTTATGTGTTAAGATAAAAATCAGGAGTATTCATTGAGATCCCAGACACCATGGTAAGTGTTTTATTTGTGTTGGTTTTTTTACAATCCTCCCTCATCTGAGAAAAGGGAAATATCTTTACAATTATATTGAGGATAAGATACAGTTTTAGAGAGACTAGGTCACACTGTTAATAAGTGGTACAACCTGATTCTGGATTTGAATCTGATTTATTTCAAAGTCCATGCACTCACAACTTAGAAATGGAGTTACTGGCTCCAATAGTACACGGGCACCATCTGCCAATGCTATGGTCTGAAACAAGGGAAAGAATAATCTGAATGAGCAAATCCAAAGTTTCCAGTTTTTCTATTAGGAAGGTACTACCCAGCATCGTTTGTTGTTGTTGTTAGGTGCTGTTGAGTCAAGTATGACTTATAGGGACCCTATGAAGAACAGATCTGAACCCTGTCTTATCTTCACACTTCCTGACACACTAGAGCTCATCACGGCAGTCCCCATGTCAATCCACCTGGTCAAGGGTCTTCCTCTCCTTCACTAACCCTCTTCCACACTTCCCAGCATCATGTCCCTCTCCAAGGAATAGCCCCTCCGAGCAATATGCCAAAGTATGTGAGGCAAAACCTCATCATTCATTCCTGCCTCCAAAAAGAACAGCATAAAAATGCTGTTAATTATTATGTGGTTGCTGACTCAACATGTGTTATTGTGGAGTGCTATTGAGTCAATTTTTAACTCGCAGTGACTTCATGTGATAGAATAAAATGGCACCTTGGGTTTTCTTAACTATAATCTTTACAGGAACGGATGGCCAGATGAAACAGCAAGCTTTCAGGGAGGAGTGAGCACATGAACCTTGTGTCACCAGGTTCTTTTTTGTTTGGTGTGCAAAGCTCTGTATTGTTTTGCTCAACATCAGATATGTGAGCCAGCCATTCCACTGGTTCAGTCTATTTCACATGTACGTTCTTCCTTCATTGAATAGCATCCTGTCTGAAAACATTGGAACCAAATCATTGCACATCACCATTTCACACAGGATTGTTTCTTGGTTTACTAGTCGTGTAGGGTGGTGGTCATTAACTGTTGAACTAAACCATCCAAAGCTAGAATATGCAGTCAAATGAACTGATAATGTAATTTGCACTAAGCATCTCCTTTACCAGTGTATCGAATGTGTCATGTGATGCCCAATCCATTTGTTAACTTAATGTTTTATATCACCCACACTATGAAAATAAATTGATGGGAATCATGTCAATAATATATTTCACTTAATCCAGTATATCTAAAATACTATCATTTAAATGTTCAACTGAATGTTGTTATTGTTATGTGCCGTTGAGTCGCTTGCGACTCATAGCGACCCTATGTACAACAGCCCTAAACTCTGCTCTGTCCTGTGCCAATCGCACTGTCTCTGACACTCCCATCCCAATTATGTATGTTCAACTGAATAATAAAGTTTTATTCTTTTAGAGCCTTTGACAAATTAGTAAATTGTCATAATCCAGTGTGTGCAATGGAACAATTGAGAGTAGTCACATCTGAAGTACTTAAGTGGATCACAATATTCGTTATTTTCCAATAGGGACTAAATAGAACTTGATCGAATCTTATTTTATTACAAGGACATGATTAATAGATCGGAAGATGAACTTCACTAAATTGTAATGATTCTTTGCAAGCAAAAAAGGACTGCAAAATAATTTGCCTCTACTTATTGAAAAGTATCAAGGATTCTTGCTTTCTTTCCTCTATCCATTTCTCCTGTTGGATACCAAAAAGACCTTATGCCAATAATCTCCACTCAAGGCAACTTGAATTTGAAGTCCATAGAACTTTCTTAAAAAGATAAGGAGACAGGCAGTGTGTGAGGAAAAGTACACGGCTGAATATTTCTAGTCACAACACAAATAATGCCTTAAATTAGAGGCAACTTCTTTTGTTATATACCTCTATATCTTTATACCTAAATCTATATAGATATTAGTAGCAAACATTAAACAAAGCTTTTCTACACTTTGTAGAGGCAGCTTTATAACTATTCAACAGTTGCTTCTTTCTTAGAGTGACAGCAGTGACAATGATATGAGAGTTTGTATTGATAAAATTAGTTGCGTTTTCTGGGATGAGAATAATTGATTTTTAGGAATCTGATTTAGTACCATATTATATAAGAGAGTTGGCAAATATTTGTCAAGTTACCATTATAATGAATTCAATCTTGCATTTCAAATAATAAATATCATCTATTATATTCTTCTCAAAAGATGGTTACTATCTCAATTTCATTTTTACAGCATAAACATGAAAATTTCTTTCCCCTTGTCTTTATTTTCTTTGCTTCCTCAGCTGTTGAGAAATATCCCAATGCAAAGGTGCACTTCGGCTGCCGGCTGTTGAAATGCAACCCGGAGGAAGGGCTGGTCACAGTACTGGGGTAACTGCTGCGTCAGATTTTGGACTTCAGAACTGAAGGGTTGGAGTGGAAAGGGATCTGTAAACTTTGCTCCTGGGATCTTTTGAAAGAGTTAAAGAATTTTTTTAAGGAGTTAAATAATTACCAGAAGGGTAAAGAAAAAAATTTTAAGTCAATATATTTTAGATTTCAAATAGACCAAGGACCATTGGGTGGCAGTGGGAGGTGTGGGGAGGGTTTGGCGGTGTGAGGGTGGAAACAGTGATTTAAACACTGGCTTACTAACTGAAAGGTCAGCCATTGAAATCCACTAACACTTTTGTAGGGAGCTCTGGTAGCCTAGTGGTAATAAACCACCAGCTATCCTGCAAAGGGTGAGCAATCTTCTTCTGTGTGATTAACTGCCACTGAAAACCCACCAGAGGGTCAGCTAGGGGTTGGTTCTGACTCCACAACACATGACAACTAAAGCAGTTCTGCTGTGTCCTGTAAGGTTATTCTAATTATTATTGAGTTGAAACCAACTCATAGCTCAACAGAGGCAATTGCTAGTATTTCCCCTGTGGAGCAGCTGATGGATTTGAACTGCCTGCGTTTGGATTGGCAGTGTAACTCCTCACCCCCTAGGTCGCCAGAGCTCCCTATAAGGTCGCTAGCAGTTGGTATCACTTGACAGCTTCTTCTTGCTCATTGCCATCAAGTTGAAACTTATTCATAGCAACCGTCCATTGGATTTCTGAGGCTGTATATCTGGTGGGAGGAGATTACCTATCTTTCTCCATTGGTGGCACTGTTGGATTTGAAATGCCACATAGTCGCGAACTTTGGATTAGCAGCACAAGCCCCTATGGACAGCACCACCAGAGCTCCCTCACTGGGCTGCAATTGGTTTTGTTTGAGTTTTGGCTAAGGCGTCTTCTGGTTCATGCTCTTTCAGCTTTCTAGTCAACATTCATGACAAAATTAAAACTCTTTCTTCCTTTGAAATATGTCACTTTCTTCCATCTTCTCTTTCTGGAAGCTTCTTTTCTGTCTTTCTTTGACTAATCCTATTGCCTATAAATTTCTGTGCCTCATAGCCACTTTTGGAGATCATGAAGTTACAAACACAGATTCACTATTTGTAGATTCACATCTCTGTGAAGAACTCTTTCAATCCAAGCTTCTGTCTTCATTCTCAGACCTGTGGCTGTAGCTTCCTAGGAATCCTCTTCATTATACATCATGACGTTATCTTAAAGGCTTTTAAAAGTTTAATCATCTATTTCTCCCAAAACACATTTTATTTCTGATGTCCTGAGCGGTGTTTGTTACTATTGAGTCCTTCCTGACTCATGGATACCCCACAGACAAGAGAATGGAAAGTTGTCTGATGTGTGTTAGCTGGGTGATTCTGAGTTTTGTCATGACCACTGTGGAGCTGAGTGCCTTCCATGGACACTTGTTTTCCCGCACTACATCGAATAGTATTCTGTTGTGATTTCTAGGGTTTTCATGAACTAATTTTCAGAAGTATGTCATTAGACCTGACTGTCATGTTTTTGTAGGAAAAGTCTGTTGCAACTTGTAGTTTGTGGGTGGCCCTGCTGGATTTTGGAATGTCTATGGCACAGCTTCTAGCATCACACAAAGGTTTAAGCAACCACAGAACACAAGTTGATAGAAGTGTGGTGGACTTCCTTAGCACTATTACTAAAAAAAGTCCAATTCATTCTTTATGTGTCTTTTATCAACTTTCCCCCATTAAATACATTTTCTAAATCCTACCTAGACTTTCCTATGTCTTACAAACTTTAGAATCTATGTCTTCTGCAGTACAGCAGTTCAGGCTCTTACTGCTGCAAACATAGGTTATTGTAGGTAACCACCTCATCTCTGTTTTCTCCTCTCTCTGTTCTCTGCCTCCACTTCAAAACATCCACTTAGCTCATAGAGCCAAGCAAACTGAAGCTGTCAACAATCTCAATCTCTTCACCATCTATCATGATGCTGACAATCAGCCCAGTGGTGAGAATCTTTGTTTTCTTGATGTTGAGCTGCAATCCATATTGAAGGCTGCAGTCCTTGACCTTCTGCAGCAAGCGCTTTAGGTCCTCCTCAGTTTCAGCAAGCAGGGTTGTGTCATCTGCATAAGAAAGATTGTTGATGAGTCTACCTCCAATCCTGATGTCACATTTCTCTTCATAGATCCCAGCCTCCCAGATAATCTGTTCCACATATAGATTGAAACAATATGGAGATAGGACACATCCTTGATGCACACCCTTCCCAATTTTGAACCATGTAGTGTTTCCCTGCTCTGTTCTGATGACTGCCTCCTGGTCCAAATATAGACTTCACATAAGCACAATTAAGTGTTCTGGGATTTCCCTTCTTCTCAGAGTCAGCCACAGTTTATGGTGATCCACACAGTCAAATGCCTTTGCATAATCAATGAAATACAGATAGACATTCCTCTGGTACTGTCTGCTTTCAACCAAGATTCATCTGACATTCGGTATATTATCCCTAGTGCCACGGCCTCTTCTAAATCCAGTCTGCACTTCAGACGGTTCTCTGTTGATGTGCTGTTCCAGTCATTTTAGATAATCTTCAGCAGAATCTTGCTTGCATGTGATATCAATGATACTGTTTGATAATTTCCACACTCTGTCAGATCACCTTTCTTTGGAATGGGAACAAATACAGATCTCTACCAGTCAGTTGGCCAAGTGGTTGTCCTCCAGATTTCTTGGCCCAACTTCATGAGCACGTCCAGGACAGCATCTGTTTGTTTAAATATGTCAATCCATAGGCCTTGTTTTTTGCCAATTCTTTCAGAGAAGTTTGAACTTTTTCCTTCATCATACATTATTTAATAAAATTCTTCTGTGTCCACCAATTCCCTTTGGTACAATGACTTTGTATACTCTTTCCATCTTCTTTTTTTAAAACTTTTTAAAAATGAATTTTAATGAAAATTTAGAAACTTTGGATTTCCATTAATTCACTGTTGCACTTTTCTCCCTGCCCATCTCTCCCCCACCTCAGTATACTCTTCTCTTTGAAAAGTAAAATTCTTTCATTGTTTTATAATTCCTCCCCTCAGGTCCACTCCACTATTCAGCCTTCATTCTGGGCTTCTGTCATAACAAAAATACCTAATCACATATCCCTTTTAAACAGTTTTCCCCCTCATCTATTTCAATGCAGTATACATTATTTATCCCATCTTTCTCAGTCTCCCCCCACCCCCAATGTCAGTCCCATTTTACAACAGTGGCAGTATGCACTATTTGTCTCTTTGTGACTGAGATACTTCACTCAGCATAATGTCCTCCAGGGTCACCTGTTTTGAATAATATTGCATGAGTTCCTTGTTTTTCAATGCAGCATAGTATTCCATTGTGTGAATATACCACAGCTTCTCTATCCATTCTTTTGTTGATGGGCACTTAGGTTGTTTCCAGCTCCTTGCTGTTGTGAACAAAGCTGTGATAAACATGGGTGTGCATATATCTGCTTGGGTGGCCATTATGGTCTCTTTGGGGTATATTCCCAGGAATGGAATTGCTAGGTCAAATGGTATTTCTATTTGCAACTTTTTGAGAAAGTGCCACACCACCTTCCACAGTGATTGCACCATTCTACACTTCCACCAGTAGTGAATAAGTGTTCCAGTTTCTCCACAACCTCGCCAGCATTTGTTGCTGGCTGTTCTGTTAAATTTTGCTGTTCTAACTGGGATGAGATGGTATCTCATAGTTGTTTTGATTTGCATCACTCTTGGAGCTAGGGATTTTGAACATTTCTTCATGTGCTTGTGGGCCATCTGAATGTCTTCTATGGTGAAGTGTCTATTCATATCCTCTGCCCATTTTTCAATTGGATTATTTACCTTTATCTTGTTGTGGTGTCCATCTTCTTTTAATGTTTCCTGGATCATTTAATATTCTGCCCTCAGCATCCTTAAGTATTGCATCTCAAGGTTTGAATTTATTCTTCAGTTCCTTCAGCTTAAGTAGACCTGAGCGAGTTCGGCCCTTTTGATTTTCTGACTCCAGCTGCTTGCACATTTCATTGTAATACTTTACTTTGTCTTCTTGCATTGGCCTCTGAAATCTTCTGTTCAACTCCTTAATATCTTGATTTCTTCCCTTTGCTTTGGCTTCTTGGTACTCCAGTGCAATATTTAGAGTTTTTTCCGACATCCACCTTGGTCTTTTCTTCCTCCTCTGTCTTTGCAATGACCTTTTGTATTCTTCTTGGATGATATTCTTGCTATCCTTCCACAGGTCATCTGGTCTTCTATCATTAATGTTCAAGGCCTCAAACCTGTTCCTGAGGAGGTTTTGAAATTCATATGGGATAGACTCAAGTGGAATTGATTTAATTTTCTTCAGCTTCAGATTGAACTTGCATATGAGTAGTTGATAGTCTGTTCCACAACCAGCACCTGGCCTAGTTTTCCCAGCTTTCAATTCAAAGCTCCAAATCAGGGCTTTGAACATGTTTGTAACAGAACAGATGTGAATTCATAAATTACAGGTGTCCTGGAATGATAAGCAAAACAAGAAAAATTATAGGTCAAAATACTGAAATGGAGTACTAAGAAGAGTCCTTCCAGGAAACTGATGAAGGAAATTGATTATTGCCAGGATTGTGGAGCACGGTACACATTCAGCCACCATATTTGAACTGGGCACTTTTGGTTAAGATATTTGGTTCCTGTGGAACACACTGACTAAAGATGGTAGAAGAAGAATTGATGCTTTGTGTTGTGGAATTAGAGAGGAGAACCGATTATTCCATGGATTCCCAAGAGAACAAACAAGTATGTCTTTGAAAAAGTGTTCTCCTTGGAGACAAGGATGGTGAAACATCATCTTTTATGCTTTGATAAGAGACTGTGATGTCCTTGGAGAAGGACATCATGTTTGAAAAGGTGGAGAGTCAGTGAAGGAGGGAAAAAAACCTCAACAAGATGAATTGACACAGTGGCTCTAATGGTGGGCTCAAGTGTGTCAGAGATGGTCAGGATGACACAAAGCCACGTTCATATTTGCTAGGATCCCAGTTGAGTTGATATGATATGATAAAAACAATGTGCTACATTTGTTTTCTAAGTAGGAGATTACATTTCTAGCAGGACATCAATTTTTAAGTTTTCCCATTCTGATAATCATACTAATATACCAAATATTACAAATTCTAGTCCCTTCTAGTTTCATCACATTGGTTTTAACCGAACTGGAAAGAACTGGTTTGAAGCTTTTCTTTAAGCCAGACATGTAAGTCTTCCAAGTCTTGAACTATTGCTTTTCATGTTCGCAGAATGGTCCACCATTGTCTTCATCATTAGACATTTTTCTTTATGGCTTATTTTATTTTTCAGTTCTGACAATGTTCCTACAGACATCACTTGTGACCTCATTGTAGGATGTGATGGAGCCTACTCAACTGTCAGAAGCCACTTCATGAAGAAGCCCCGCTTTGATTACAGTCAGAAGTACATTCCTCATGGGTACATGGAGTTGACAATACCACCGAAAGATGGAAATGTAAGTAATTTCTCCTTTTATTCCTTTCCAGAAACTATCCCCCTACCAAGACAAGTTTAGAACATTCTAGTGTTGTGCTTCTCAGGATCATTTCTTTATCACTTTTGAGGTGTACCTACCACAGATATTTAGCAATTAATAAATTAGAGGTATAGTTATTACTTTAATAATACCATCTTCCCTTCTTCAAATTTATATGTGCATTCTTACCAGGGAAAGGGGAAAAAAGGAACCACAACCATATTATTGGAAATGCTTAGGAGATTCAGATTGCATGAAATACCATATATCTTTTGTCTGGGAAGATTAAAAAAAATTGAAAATAAATTCTCCAGTATGTGGGCAATCAAAATTCTTATAATCATGATTAAATCTAATTATCATTAAATAATATAGGA
>NW_006400162.1:910812-913749 GCF_000299155.1 Elephantulus edwardii
CGACTCGATGGCACATAACAACAACAACAACATCATTAAATAAAGTGAACCGAAGTCATTACGAATGTCAATTGTGTTTTTCTATTTCCTGGTCTCTATAGTTTAGCCATTTGTGGCCTAAATCAAACCTGTTGTTGTTGTGTACTGTCGAGTTGAAACTAACTCACATGCAGTGGGTTTGCAGAGACAGGAAGTTGCACAGGAGGAGATTGTCCATCTTTGTGCTGTAGAGCAACCAGTACATTTGAATCTATGCTTTGGGGTTGGCAGTACAAGTTCTTACCACTAAGTCATCACAGCTTCCTAAATCAAATATGTTGTTGTTATTGTTAGGTGCTCTTGAGTTAAGTATGACTAGTGGAGACCCTGTGAACAGCCAACCTGAACCCTGCCCTATCCTGGGCCATCTTCAACATCTTTGAGACACTAGAGCCCATTATTGAAGTTATAGTGTCAATCCGTGTCATTTGGGGTCTACCTCTCCTTTGCTGACTATCTTTCCAAACATGATGTTTCAGGGATTAGCCTTGCCTAGTCACATGTCCAAAGTATGGAAGAAAAAGTTTCATCATCCTTGCCTCTAAGTATCTCACCATCGATAGGACAAAGATTCTCACCATGGGTCCAACAGTCAACATTATGATACATGGAGAAAAGATTGAAGTAGTCAATTATTTCATCTTGCTTGGATCAATAGTCAACACCCTTGGTACCAGCAGTCAGGAAATCAGCAGATGTATTGCACTGGGAAGGTCTGCTGTCAGGAACCTCTCCAAAATAATGAAGAAAAATGACATCAGTTTGAAGACTAAAGTGTGCCTGATTCATCTGCTATGCAGCAGGGAGCTGGACAATGATTAAGAATGACAGAAAAAGAATTGATGCCTTGAATTGTGGTGCTGGAGTAGGGTATGAAATATCCCAAGAGCTGTCAAAAGAACAAACAGCTATGCCCTGAAAAGGGTGCATTCAGATTGCTCCTTGGAAGCAAGGATGATGAAGCTTTGTCCTTCATAAATCAAATATAGAATGTGCAGATTCTTTTATTCTCAATGAACAAAGATGTAGGAACTTGTAAAGAAAAATAAGATACCAATAGTAGTAATAAGAACCATGCCTTAGAATGAAAGCTAAAACTCAACTTACCAGAATGGAGTTGGTTCTGACTCACAACGACCCTCATTGAGTTTTCAAGGCTGTAAATCACAAAAGGAGAGACTGCTTATGTTTCTCTCATAGAGCTTCTGGTGAATTAAAAAAGCAGAAACATTCACCCTTTGAGTTAGCTGAGCAACTCACCAAAGCACTGCTAGCATTAAGGATAAGTGGATGAAGATTCCATGGATTACCAAAAAAACCAAACAGATATGTCCTGGAGAAGGTGCAGCCAGAGTGCTCGTTGGATGATGAAGCTTCATCTCACATACTTTAGACATGTTGCTAGGAGAGGCTATTCGTCGGAGAGGGACATCATGCTTGGGAAGATTGAGCGGTGCCACAAGAGAGGAAAACCTTTGGCCAGGTGGTTTGACAGGGTGACTACAGCAATGGGCTTGAGTGTGTCAGGGATGATGAGGATGGCACAGTATAGGACAGTGTTCAGTTCAGTTGTTCATAGGGTTGCTATGAGTTGTACTCAATGACACCTAACAACTACAACAGACAATATTAGTTAATTGATTCTCATATGAAATATCCATTTCTAAGGTACTGACTTAACCTGTCCTACACAGCCCTTGACACAGTCCACTTTGAGTTGTGCTCCTAACCTCCAAAGCCTGTCTCCAGTGGTTTGAATCCACCGATGGCCCCTTAGTGGAAAGATAGGCATTCTTCTCCCATTTTGATTTACAGGCTCAGAAAACTAACGGAGAGTTTGCTATGTGTCTGCACTGAGCAAAGGCAGTTTTTTAGTTTATCAAATTCAGAGGAGCTTTAACGGTGTAGTTCAAATTCATCAAGGGTTTGGTGAGAGAAAGAAAGTTTCCTTCTTTTGACATTTATATCCTTAGAAATCTGATGAAAGGTGAGTTTTTCTTAAAAAAAGACATGACATTCAGACGTCTATAAAATGGCCAGTCAATTTAGGATGTTCATGTTGTTGTTGTTGGTTTTAGGTCCCATCCAGTTGATTGATCACAACTCATAATGAGCCTGTGAGCAGATATGATCTTGCCCTATCCTGCTCCATCTTCACAATTTCTATTGAGCTCCAGCCTATTTTTACAGTCACTGTGTCAAACCATCTGGATGAGTGTTTCCTTCTCTTTCTCTCAACATCCACCTTTCCCAGAATGGTATCTTTTTCCGAGGACTAGCCCCTCCTAACAACATATCCAAAGTATATGAGATGAAATTTCACAATCTTTGCCTTTAAGGAGCACCCAGGTTTCATTTCCTTCAAGATAGACTTGTTTGTTCTTTGGCAGTCCAAATAGGATATTCAGTACTCTTCTTCAGCACAATCCAAAGACATCACTTCTTCTTCTGTCATTTTTACTCATCACTCAATAGTCAGATGCAAAAGAAGTAATTGAAAATACTATGGTTTGGATCAGGTGCACCTTAGTTTTTAAACTGACATCATTGCTCTTTAACACTTTAGAGATGGCTTTGGCAGGAGATTTCCCAAATGCAACATGTCTTGATTTCTTGACTGCTGTTACCATGGGTGATGATTGTGGATACAAGCAAAATGAAATAATTTACAACTTCAGTTGTTTTTTCCCAGATATTTATCTAATAGTGAAGATTCCCTCCCCCAAAGCTGAAATACAATTCAGAAGGCTGTAGTTTTTAATCTTCTGCAGTAAATGCTTCAAAGAAAGGTGACCCAATTGAGTGTGGAAACTACAGAACAGTGTCATTGATTTCACATGCAAGCAAGATTCTGCTGAAGATCATCCAAAAACGATTAGAACAGCACATCAGCAGAGA
>NW_006400162.1:915204-927525 GCF_000299155.1 Elephantulus edwardii
TTCCTTCCTTCCTTCCTTCCTTCCTTCCTTCCTTCCTTCCTTTTATTTTCTCTTTAGTTAATGTAATATATACAGTTGATACTTTTACCTCACCTCTGATGGTTAAAGTGAGGTTAAAAGATGTGTGCCAGAATTAAGACAAGAAAGTGAGCAGTACATGGCCTGAATGTTATTAGAAGTTTGGTGGAGGAATCCTTTTAAAGCTACTTTTGTATAGAAAGCAAATTATTTCTGCTAACATTTTATATTTACCTGTACGTGTGGTTGTGGGACTAGTGGAGACGAGGCCAAGCCTAACCTTGCAATGTTGTTGAGTAAGGATATTTATTGAGAGCATGGCCCAGTACCTCAGAAGCTGAAAGTTTAAAGATTTGTTTGCCTGGGTGGTGAAATACGTGTAAATATCACAATGTTCTTGGCATCCTATCTGCTATGCCAAAGTACTATATAAACCATCACTATACCAATGAGAAAGACAGGAGGCATGAAGAGCATTCCTATTACTTTTTTAACTAATTAAGCTATAGTATTGTTTTATTTTAAGAAGATCTCTGGGAATACTTTTGTTTAAAATTATCTCAGGGCTATTGTCCTGAATTCAAGGGATTCATCCGCCCTCCCTGGATCTAAAATCAACATCTATAGTTCATGAGAAAATAAAATTCTGTTCTGTGTTTCCTCCCTTTTGATTTGAGTCTTTTGTTGTTGTTGTTGTTGTGTACCATAGAGTTGGAACTGACCCATAGCTGACCCTCGAGCAGGTTTTCAGAGGCCCTTAATCACATGGAAGGAGACTGCCATCCTTCTCCAGAGGAGCAGCTGGTGGCCTTAAACCACGAGCCTTAGGGATGGCAGTGCAGCTCCTTGCCACTAGGCCACCAGAGCTCCCTTTAAAAAGAAAAAAAAATAATTAAATTTAAATATTTTAAAATTTCTTTTTATTTTATATTGGTTTACATACAAAAGTCATATGCATTGTGTTTCCCACATTCCTTCCTTTACACTCTGTTCCATTCACTTCTGAATCATTCCCATACCTTGTGTTATATACAATTAATCAACATTGATCTATGCCCACTATTACTCTATCTTTTCAGGTCCCCACTGGATGTGTATATATATATATATTTAATTGTGATTTCAAAGAAAGTTTCAGAAGGATTGAATTTTCCTTCATTCGCTGTTGCACATTTTCCTCCCTCTCCCTTCATTCTCTTCTCCTAGTCCACCCTGCAATGCACCTCTTGTTGCAGATTGTTGTCATACCTCATATATTCCTTTCAAACGGTTCCTCCTCTCCTCTGTTCCAGTGCAGTGCTCATTATCTATCCACTCTTTTCCTATTCTCACCCAACCCCTATGTCAACCCTGTTTATAACAGCAGTATTAGGAAGTATTTGTCTTTTTGTGACTGAGATATTCACTCAACATAATGCTTCCAGACTCACCATGTTGTATAATGTTGTAATGTTTTTAATGTTTCACAATATTCCATTGTGTGAATGTATAATGGTTTTTCTATGCATTCATTTGTTGATGGTCACTTGGGTTGCTTTCAACTCTTTGCTAGTGTGAGTAATGCAGAAATAAACATGAGTGTGCAATCTTTCTGTTTGAGTCACAGCTCTGGTTTCATTAGGGTTTATTCGCAGTAGTGAAATTGCTGGGTCAAATAGTATTTCTATTTCCAACTTTTTGGGACGGTCTCAGAGCACCATAGTGATTGTGCCATTTTTACATTCCCACTAGCAGTGAACAGTCTCTCTACAACCTTGTCAGCATTTGTTGTTTGCTGCCCTGTTGAATTTTACCATTGTCGCTGGGGTGAGATAATACCTCATAGTTGTTTTGATTTGCATCTCTTCAATAGCTAGGGATTTTTTATGTGTTTGTCATTCTTAATATCTTCTTTGGTGAATTGTCTGTGCCCATTTTGAGACTGAGTTGTTTACCTTTTTATTGTTGAGGTACTGGAGTATTTTATAAATTTTAGATATAAGTTTCTTAACAGATATATCATTGTCACATATTTTTTCCCAGTCTATGGGTTTCTTTTTATCCTATTGGAGAAGTTTTTTTTAATGTGTATAGGGAAATGATTCTTAGAAGGTCCCATTCATCTATTTTATTCTCTCCTTATAGTCTTTTCATTATGCTTGGAAGTCTTTTCATGCTGTGGATTAGAGCTTCTAGAGTTATTCCTAGCCCCCATTGGATCTTAATGAACAGTTTCAACATTTACTATTGCAGCCACTTATGAGTAAAATTTATTCCTTGTATAATTTCTTTTCTCTTACTTATCTCTTGTAAAAAGGCTCTAGAAGTTATCAGAAGATTTGTGGGGTTGTTATATACCATTAATTCAACTACGACTCAACGAAACCTATGAACAATAAATCAAAACTTTTCGGGCCCTATCCTGCTCCATCCTCACCATATCTAACATTCCCCAGCCCATTCCTACCGTCACTATTTCAATCAAGCTTGTTGAAGGTCTTCCTTTCTCTGACCCTCCACCTTTGCAAGCATGATGTCTTTTCCAAGGACTGGTGTCCACAAACTCCCCCACTCCAATCTCATAACATGACTGAAGTCTGTGAGATGAAGTTTCACCATCCCTACCTTTACGGATCACCCTGGTTGCACTTCCTCCAAGACAGACGTGTTTATTCTTTCAGCAGTTCAGGATATATTTAGTATGCTTCACCAACATAACAAATTAAAAGGCATCAGTTCTTCTGTCACCCTTAGTCATTGCCCAACTTTCAGATGCATACTTGGAACCCCAGTCAATGCCCATGAAAATGTTGTATTGGGGAAATCAGTGTCAAGAACATCTCCAAAGTGCTAAAGAGTTGTGATGTTAATTTAAAGACTAATGTGTGCATGATTCAAGCCATGTATTTTAAAGTGAAGTTAGCCGTATCTAGGCTAGTCTCCTCATTACTCAACATTATATCCATTCTTCCTCCATTTTGCTCAGCAAATTCTCCTCCATCCAGAACCCACTGTCCTCTCCTTACCTAATCTATCCAAATTCTTTGTTATAGTCTCTCTGGCTCCCCAAAGCCCTCATCTCCAAGCTGTCATTTAGTGAATTTCTAATTTGGTTCCATGTCACATCTATGTTATAATAGAGAGGTTATGTGATTTTATCTTGTCAATTTGACTACACTGTAAGACCTTTGAAATCAAAGAGTTATTATCCACTGTTTAATTTCTATGTTCATATGTCAGCCTATTTTTGGAGGTCAAGGAATTTAAAAACTTGACATAATCACAACCACTCTACTTGAGGAAGTATGATGTCCTTCACCAAGGATGTTTATCTCCTGATGCCCAAAATACCGGAGACAAGGTCCCACCATCCTTGCTTTTGAGGAGTTTTCTGACTGTTCTTCTAAGTCAAGGTTGTTCTGGCAATCCATAGCATATTCAACATTCATCGCTGACACTGTAATTCAAATGCACTAACTCTCCTTCAGCATTCCTTATTCATTATTTAGTTTGCACATACATAAGAAGCAGATGAAAATATTATATTTTGGATCAGATGCACCCTATCTTTAAAAACAAAACAAAACAAAATTTTGGCACTTTAAAGAGGTCCCTGGCAACAAATTTGCCCAATATAATCTTGATTTCTTGACTGCTGCTTCCATGGGACTTTGTTGAGAATTATACTGAAAGGAAATTTTTTAAAATATTTTTTAAAATTAATATTAGAAAGTTTACAGAGACTTTGAATTTCCACTCATTCATTGTTACACTTTTCTCCCTGCCCAACCTCCCCCCGAGTTGGCTCTTCTCTTTGAAAAGTAAAAGAAAAATTATTTCATTGTTATACAATCCCTCTCCCCAAGTCCACTCCACTGTGCAGCCTTCATTTTAAAAATCAAAAGAAAAATTCTTTCATTGTTATACAATCCCTCCCCCCTAAGTCCACTCTCCTATGCAGGCTTCATTCTGGACTCCTGTCATGGCAATAATAACCTAATCATATATCACTTTTAAACAATTCTCTCCGTCATCTGTTTCAATGCAGTATACATTATTTAATCCCCTCTTTCTCAGTCTCCACCCAACCCCGATGTCAGTCCTGTTTTACAACAGTGGGGCACTATGCAGTGTTTGTCCTTTCATGACTGAGATATTTCACTCAGCATAATGTCCTCCAGGGTCACCCATTTTGTATAATATTTCCTGAGTTCCTTGTTTTTCAATGCAGCATAGTATTCCATTGTGTGAATATACCAGAGCTTTTCTATCTATTCGTTTATTGATGGGCACTTGAGTTGTTTCCAACTCTTTGCTATTGTGAACAAAGCCACAATAAACATGGGTGTGCATATATCTGCTTGGGTGGCCATTATGGTTTCTTTGGACAATGACCAAGGAGGATAGAAGGAGAATTGATGCCTTTGAGCTGTGGTGCTGGAGAAGAGTATTGAGAATACCATGGACTGCTAGGAAAACAAACAGATTTATCCTGGAAAGGGTTAAACTGGGTGACTCCTTGGAGGCAAGGATTCTGAGGCTCTGTCTAACATACTTTGGACATATTGTGAGGAGAGACAGGTCCTTGGAGAAGGACATCATGCTTGGGAGGATGGAGGGACAACGCAGGAGAGGAAGGCCCTCTATGAGGTGGATTGATTCAGTGACTGGGATAATTGGGATGGGAGTGTCAGAGACAGTGCGATTGGCACAGGACAGAGCGGAGTTTAGGGCTGTTGTACATAGGGTCGCTATGAGTCGCAAGCGACTCGACGGCACATAACAACAACAACAACAACAATAACATATGCCCAGTAGTGGAATTGCTGGGTCAAATGACATTTCTATTTGAAACTTTTTGAGAAAGCGCCATACAGCCTTTCATAGTGGTCACACCATTTTACACTCCCACCAACAATGAGGGTTCCAGTATCTCCACAACCTTGCCAGCATCTGTTGTTTGTTGTTATTTGTTGTTCTGTTAAATTTTGCTACTATTCTTACTGGGGTGAGATGATAATCTCATAGTTGTTTTGATGAAAGGAAATTCTTAACAAATTAAAACTTTTCACATTTATCATGATGTTAATTGGTCTAATTGTGATTTTTGTTTTCTTTATGTTAAGGAGTAATCCATGCTGAAAGTCTTTGAGATTCATCAAGTGCTTCAAGTCTTCTTCCTTTTTTACACAAGCAAGAGCGTGTCATGTGCATATCACAGCTTGTTGATGAGTTTTCCTCCAATCCTATTATCACATACACTGCAGCTTCTCAGGTTATTTGCTCAGCAAATATGGTGATGATAACAAACATGATGTGCAACATTCTGGTTTTAAACCATCCTGTATCCCCCTTGAAACACTGCTTCTTAGTCTATGGTCTATGGTCTATGGTCTATGTACGGGTTCTTCATGAGCACAATTAAGTGTTCTGGGATTCCTGTTCTTCTCAACATAATGCATAATTTGTTATGATCACACAGTCAAATACCTTTACACAGTTAATAATACATAAGTAAACATCTCTCTGGTGTTTGCGTTTTGGTTTTTGGTTTTGGAGGGGTTTTTTGTTTGTTTTGTTTTTTTGCTTTCAGATAAGATCCATCTGGCATCTACAATTATACCTCATTCTACATTATCTTCTCTATTTTACTTGAATGTTTGGCGGTTCCTTGTCAATGTATTGCTCCAGCAATATTTTTAATTATCTTCAACAATATCTTACTTGCCTGTGATATTATTTATACTGTTCAAATTATTGCTATGTGCCTTCAAGTTGGAACCAACTTGTAGCTGATCCTCCAACAGGTTTTCAGAGGCAATAAGATTGCCTATCTTTCTCCCATGAAGCAGCTAGTGAATTTGAACTACATAGCTTTACATTGGCAGCACAATTCATTACCACTAAGCCTCCAGAACTTCCTTATGTTGTGTAGTTGCTATTATGTGCTTTTGAGTCACTTGCAACTCATAGCAACCCTATGTTACAACAGCTATGAACCCTGCTCTATCTTGAGCTAACCTCTTTGTCTCTGGCACACCTACCCCCCCCCCATTACCCCAGCCACTGAGTTAATCCATCTCATGGAGGGTCTTCCTCTCTTGCATTGTCTCTCCACCCTCCCAGGAATGACGTCCTTCTCCAAGGACTGATCCTTCCTTGCAACATGTCCAAAGCATGTCAGATGAAGCTTCAAAATTCTTGCCTCCAAGAAGCAACCTGGTTTTACTCTCTCCAGGATGAATCTGTTTGTTCTCTTAGCAGGACATGGTATATTCAATACTCTTCACCACAACTCAAAGGCATTGATTCTTTCCCTATCATCCTTAGTCATTTTCCAGCTCTCTTATGCACACTAAGTAAAGTGAAGACCATGGCCTGGATTAGGTGCACCTTAGTCTCTAGACCATCTTTCCTCCACGGAGAAGCTGGTGGATTTAAACCACATACCTTTTCATTGGCAGCACAATTCCTTACCACTAAGCCACCAGGACTCCATTATACCTGGAATCAAAACCCCACCCTTTTACATATTTCCTTTCAAGGAGGGAGGTCCATCTCTTTGGGAATGTAACTTTCTAATAAATCTATCCTTTTAATTTTACCTTTATAAAAGAGCTCAACCCCACATTAGGTTGAATTTGTAATTATTGTTGTTGTGTACCGTAGAGTTGGAACTGACCCATAGCTGACCCTCTGTCAGGTTTTCAGAGGTAGTTAATTGCACAGGAGAAGCTTGCAGGTCCTTCTTCCAAAGAGCAGCTGGTGCTCTGAGCCACGTGCCTTTGGGATTGCAGTGCAGCTTCTTGCCACTAGGCTACTAGAGCTATTTGTAATTCAAGATTTTCAAAGGCAGCTTCTACTTTATGTAGCAATAGATGTGTGTATCATTGTGTATGATCTGATTTAAAGTACCATGAGAGCAATCAACCGTAAGCAAAGTCAGTTTTATAGATGTGCTACATTAATCTACTAATGAATTACAAATACACATAAACACTTTTGTTTTCCCTCTGCAGCATGCCATGGAACCTAATTATCTGCATATTTGGCCTAGAAATACCTTTATGATGATTGCACTTCCTAATACGGTAGGGTATCATTTTTATCAATTGTAACTTTGCATCTATAATGAATATTTTTCTTTATGCACTCTTGTAAATAATTGGTGTACGTACTAAATAAACTCTTTATTGTTTAACTGATAGAAAATTTGAAGTTGCTGAAGAGAGAAATGGAAGGAATTTTAGTAATTTACTTTGGAAAACAGTGTTAACACACATGAATTAATAAACTTATGTGGGGTTGTCGTGCCTGACTCTGTCACCTCCTCTGAAAACACTTTAGGAAGAAATGGTCTCCAGATAAAGCCAAAAAGATTTAGGTTATTCACTGTAAAGTACTTTCAGCCTTTAAGGTCTGTGGGACTTTGGAATATACTTTACTGAAAAATGGAATATGATTTTTCTTTCATTAGGCCTTAGTAATTTTGCTACTACATAGTGTTGCTGTTGTTAGGTGCTGCAGAGTCAAGTACAAATGTAGCCACCGTGTGAAAAACAGATCTGAGCCCTGTCCCATCCAGTGCTGTCCTCACCGTCTCTGATACACCCCAGCTGCAGTCGTGTCAATCCACCTGGTGAGGGCCTTCCTTTCCTTCACCAGATCTATTTGTTTCTTTGACTGTTCTTTTTCTTTCTCCTGCTCTCTGTCCCTGAGGTATAGGAGAGAAAATAAAGGACAAGAAATCAACAGGAAAACAACTTATTATTAACCTGAGGAACTTAGTGTTTTCTTGGGGGAAATGCTCAAAATCTGCCAGTCTCAGTTGTCATGGAGACAATGCCAGCTCCCGTTGACCCCATGTGCCTCAGAATAAAACTGGACTCCTTTAGTTTTCTTTTGAAAATTTGTGATTTGAAAGTTTAAAAAGCAGCTTTGTTTTCCAATCAGCCATGTATGCTCCATAGGGCTTTCAATGGCTGGTTTTTCAGAAGTAGGGAGAAAACTCCTTCTACTGAGTTGTCTCTAGTTTCACTTGAACCCCCAAACTTTCAGTTGCCAGGCAATAAATGTATTAACCCTTCACACTACCCAGGGACTCATGGCTGGAGTCTACAGTTTAGAAACTCTCCTGATTATCGAGGATGCTGGGACATACCTTTTGGCCATGGGTAGAGCTCTTTGAGTGTGAGTGAAGGAAGTTAAGATGCCTTTCCTGTCTGCCAGACAGTCCTTACAGGTGTTTCTGGTCACAATAAAAGGTCCTGCCCAGGTGGGGTAGTGCATAATGCATCAGGCTGCCACCGGAAGGGTTGGTGGTTTGCATCTACGGGCTGCTCCACAGAAGCAGGAGACAAGTAGACAGTGCCCTCCCATTGGAAACCAGTGGTGAAGGGCACTGTGAACCTCACTGGACATCACGGGGTGGGCCATTTCAGGGGCTTGTGTCACTCTTCCCACATTCTCTCTCACGTTGTTGTTTCTCCTCACAGAATAAATCTTTCACGTGCACGTTGTTCATGCCATTTGAGGAGTTTGAGAAACTTTCAACCCGTAGTGATGTGCTAGACTTCTTTCAAAAGTACTTTCCAGATTCCATTCCTTTAATTGGAGAGTAAGTAGCTTCCCCCCATAATACCCTACCCAGCTGTACCTTTGACTCCACTGGTTTAAGTTAATCACAATTCAAATGAAAATTATTATGTGCCATCGAGTTGCCTGCAACTCATAATGATCCTATGAATGATGGCTCTGAACCCTGTCCTATCCTGAGCCAATCCTGGGGTGTCAGAGTGACCCCCATGCTGCAGTCACAGTGTGAACCCATCTCACCTGGCCTCTTCCTCTCCTGCACTGCCCCTCCACCCTTTCAAGTATGATGTCCTTCTCCATAGACTGGTCTCTCCTGGCCACATGACATGTGAGACGGAGCCTCAAAATCCTTTCCTCCAAGGAGCAACTTGGTTTCACCCTCTCTCGCACAGACCTGTTAGTTCTCTTTGCAGTCTGTGGTATGTTCAATACTCTTATTCTCCACCACCACAACTCAAAGGCATCAATTCTTCTTCTATCATCCCGTAGGCAATGTATTTTTGTTTGGGTACAGTGTGACAGATCTAGTCACGTACAGATCTAGTCTGCATTGCAGAAGTCTAAAAGGATATTGTGCTGTGAGCATGAATTCTGAATATCAATGAGGTCATGAGCAGCTTCCCTTAAGAGATAGACCACCAAACCACAAGATTTTTCTGTTCCCTTTGCAATACCCTCTGTGCTTCCTTCTGTCAATAGATTTGTGAGGTAATGTACACTCTGAAGATGTCTCAGGGTTGTTCACCTGGTTGTTGTTGTTGAAGCTTATCTGTGTTTCTGGTTTCTTACTGATAAAATAACGTAGCCCCAGAGTGGTGTAAATGGATAATACCTTTGGCTGCTAATAGAAAGCTTGGAGGTTGGGATCCACCCAGAAGCACCTTGGAGACCTACTTTCAAAACATTAAGTTCCTGAAAACACAGTAGAGCACAAGTTCTCGATGGCACACCCAGGTAGACAGGCACCTCAGGAGCTGGCCTTTCCTGAGATACACCTGGTCACACTCAAACTTCTGCCCTTTCAGTCAGTAGCAGAGCAATTAACCACTTACCAACAGGTTTTCCTTCTCCACTTACAGCGTCCACAAAATCTCTGCAGATGCCTGATGAAGATGAAGTCTTTTTCCAAATCCATATGGACTTGCAATAATTTTTGTTTTGGTTTGTTGTTGTTTAATCAGACCCTTAATAGTATCTCAATTTCTCCACCCAAGCCAAACATTTCATGCGCTTGAAAACTGAGTGCCCCAAGCCTATGGTAATGAAATTACCATGACACAGAATTGAAAAAAATATTTAAAATTATTCAAATTTCATCAGATATATGGCAAACTAAGTAGGTCATCAGAATAATGGGATTTTTAAATTGAAAAAAATGCCAGTTACTCTCTTTTCTGTTTTCTTGGTGCACTCTAATGTTTTCTTTGTAT
Organism: Elephantulus edwardii; assembly: GCF_000299155.1. NCBI lineage: Eukaryota > Metazoa > Chordata > Mammalia > Macroscelidea > Macroscelididae > Elephantulus > Elephantulus edwardii. The sequence continues at coordinate 925,227 of NW_006400162.1, forward strand.
ATCTAAAAACATATGTAAATTGCATAGGATTTTAATACATATAAATATATTTACAGTAAATTGCATGGGAAGAGATTGCCCATCCTTCTCTCCCAGTGGCTTAGTGGTACCAATCTGTACTGCCAACCCAAAGGCACAAATTGTGCCATAGGAGAAAGATGAGTAATCTCCTCCTGTGTGGTTTGTAGCCTCTGAAAACCAGCTGAAGGGTCAGCTATGAGTCTATTTTTACTCCATGGTGCTTAGCAACAACAAAACAAACAGTGATAAAAAATTTTTAAAATGATGTTTAAATATTAAAAATGAATTTCAGGTAATCTCCCCCCCACCCCAGAATCTTTAAGCGAGTGTCTAGGGGAGGTGTGCCTGTGTGGGTCTATACGTGTATGTTTAAAAATACCACTTTTATCGTAGAAGTACACCCATAATCCTCAGATAGTTAATAGTTCCAAAAGCATTCAGTGTTCACTGCACATTTTAACATCTTTGCGTTCTGCTGGTTTTCCCTGGAAGGCAAGCATTGATGCAAGATTTCTTCCTGTTGCCTGCGCAGCCCATGATATCTGTAAAGTGTTCTTCTTTTCACTTAAAATCAAGCTGTGTGCTGATGGGAGATGCAGCTCACGCCGTAGTGCCCTTTTTTGGACAAGGAATGAATGCGGTGAGTTGCTTTGCTTCATAATACTCATTGAACATATTCTGGGCCACTTGCAACTGCAACACCTTAGATAAAGCATGGCTGAGGTTATCTCTATCCATATTAATGATAATACCAGCTATATAATCAGAGACTGAGTAGTTTATTTACTTAATACAATAATTGAATGTATCTACATTTAAAAAGCAGAATACAGTCCCATGAAAAATGTATGCTTAAAATTTGAAACTGCCAACAATTCAACACATTTTTCTCTAAAAAATATTTTTTCACCTGAGAGTATGAATATAAGTATGTAATATCACCCTCAAGGGAAAAGGAATTTCAAATTATCTGAGGTAGTTTCTCCCCCATTATTTCTTTCAAAAGGAACAAAAATATAACTAGCAGGATTAAATAAAACTATCAAATATGTTAGGTGCCCTCGTGGTATAGTAAGTTGAAAATGGAACTGCTGACTGAAATTTTGACAGTTCAAATTCAAACCCACCCGCCACACCACCCATTAAGATTTACAGCCTCAGAAATGGACAGAGGGCCAATTCCATGATTAAGAATTAAGTGTGGTTTTGTTTTTCAGTGAAATAAATTAGATGTTATTACTACTGCTTTCATGAAAATTTTGTGTTCTCAATAGAAAAAAAATTAGAACTAGAAATGATGTTCAAATGTTGTTGTTGACGGTCCAGTTGGAACCAGCCACTGGACCCTCCAGTGAGTTTTCAGAGACTGTAAATCCATCTCTTTCCCATGAAGCAGCTAGTAGATCTGAACCATGTACCTTTGCATTGGCAATGAAATTCCTACCACTAAGTGGCTAGAGCACCCCAATGTTAAAAACTGAGCATTAATTTCAAGGAATTCTAAAGTAACAGTCTGAGGTGTGTGAGTGTGTGTGGGGGGAGGGGGGGTGAGAGAGAGAAAGAGAGACTGAGGGTATGGAGGTGGGGAATACTGTTGTTGCTGTTGTTGTTAAGTGCCATCGAGTCATAGATGACTCATAGTGATTCTATAAACAAAAGTCCTGAATATTGTCACACTTTGATATTTTGGTGACTGGTGTACATGTATGCACCTGTGTACAATTATACAGGTTGAGAGGATATTTGAAATAAAAGATTTTAATTTTTATTTTACAGTTAATTTATTTATACCCCTTTTCTTGTTTCAGGGCTTTGAAGACTGCTTGGTATTTGATGAGCTAATGGATAAATTCAATAATGACCTCAGTAAGTAAAACTCTTCTATTAGGTGTCTTTCTGATCCACAGTGGCCACAAACTCATTGTGGATATTTCCTAGTCAAGACTATAGATTTTTCCATGTCCAACCAACCTATGCCACTGTTACCACCCATAGCTGACAACAAGCACCCTGGGAGAGAAAGAAAGCTTATTTGAAGATTTGTACATGAGATTTGTACATGAGATCTGTGTAATGACCCACACAATGAAAGAAGGTTAGGGTACCACAGGTTAGGGTTAAGGCTAGGGTACCTCTCCCAGCATCCTTCCCATTCAGCTTCTTCAACCTCAGAAGTATCCTGTTGCCAGTGTGCCCTGCAGCAGGACCTCAGATACACTCTTTTTAAAAAAATTATTATTAATTTTAATGAAAATTTACAGAGACTTTGAATTTCCAT
>NW_006400162.1:927625-935748 GCF_000299155.1 Elephantulus edwardii
AGTACCTTCCCCCAAGTCTGCTCCAATATGCAGCCTTCGTTCTGGACTCCCATCATGACAACACCTAATCATACATCCCTTTTAAACAGTTCTCTCCCTCATCTGTTTCAATGCAGTATACATTTTTTATCCCCTACTTTCTCAGTCTCCCCCCAAACCCGATGTCAGTGGCACGATGCAGTATTTGTCCTTTTGTGACTGAGATATTTCACTCAGTATAATGTCCTCCAGGGTCACCCATTTTGTATAATATTGCATGAGTTCCTTGTTTTTCAATGCAGCATATTATTCCATTATGTGCTATATCAGAGCTTTTCTATCCGTTCGTTTGTTGATGGGCACTTGGGGGTTGTTTCCAGCTCTTTGCTATTGTGAACAAAGCCACTATAAACATGGTGTGCATATATCTGCTTGGGTGGCAATTATGGTCTATCTCTTTGGTTTATATTACCAGTAATGGAATCTCTGGGTCAAATGGTATTTCTATTTGCAACTTTTTGAGAAAGTGCCATACAGCCTTCCAAAGTGGTTGCACCATTTTACACTTCCACCAACAGTGAATAAGGGTTCTAGTTTCTCCACAATCTCGCCAGCATTTGTTTCTTGCTGTTCTGTTAAATTCTGCTAATCTTACTGGGGTGAAACGATATCTCATAGTTGTTTTGAACCTCAGATAAACTATTAAAGGCTCCAGCACTATTTTACTCTTCATTCTATCAAAAGTTCTATCTCATACCTATTGATTAAAATTGATCTAGCCAATATATTAATTTTAAACTAGTGTAGTTGGTTTTGTATACAACTCTAGAATTCAAAGTGTAGGTATTAAAATATTAAGTATGTGATGTTCTATAAATATGCTAATAGTGATTTAAATTAATATACTTATATTAGCATAAGAAGCTAATAAGATGTCTTAGGGGCAATGAAATAAATGTGCATAAAATACCAGGATGCAAACAGAATAGGAAATTCTGAGCCACTCAGTGTTATTTGCTTATTTACATTTGTATAAGCTGCTTCCATCTGTGAAAAAAGGAAGATGATGGGCATACTAATCAGTAAATACATAGTTTGTTAACTTTACAGTGTGTTATGTTTAATCACAAGAGGAAACATTCAGCATGCTGCTCAATATCTATGAATTATTGTCCGTGCAGCTTGATTACCTGGAGTAGGGAAAATTTAGAGAGTTTAGCAGAGACTATATAATTTCATTTGACCCGGGTAAGATCTGATGCATTTGAACAGACTAATTTGGAAAAGAAGATGAATTGTTCGATTTGGTTTCTAGGTTTGTGTCTTCCTGAATTCTCAAGATTGAGAGTTCCAGATGACCATGCGATTTCAGACCTGTCCATGTACAATTACATAGAGGTGAGTCAGAAGGTTTGGTTCTATTACTTGAGATGGTTCGCTCGTATTCTAACCAGTGTTCTTTCCTTTAGTTTTTCTTTACTTCAGTTCTGACAGCACAGGAGAGGAAGACCCTCTATGAGGTGGATTGATTCAGTGACTGGGGTAATGGGGGGTAGATGTGTCAGAGACAATGAGATTGGCACAGGATAGAGCAGGATTTAGGGCTGTTGTACATAGGATATAAGTTTCAGGCGATTCAATGGCACATAACAACATAACAACACCTAAGAATAGGTTGTTGTTTATTGTTAAGACCCATAGCTGACTCTCCAGCAGATTTTCAAAAGTAGTAAATCGCATGAAAGGAGATTATCCACCTTTCTCCCACAGAACAGTTGGTGGATTTGAACCACGTGCATTTGCGTTGGCAGCACAATTCCTTACCACTAAGACACTAGAGTTCCCAATAAAACATACACATATACAGAGAACATATCATAGACATTAGTAGATTGTGAACATGTGTCCCGTTGAAAAGGGCCAAGATTACAAAATGTGTTTGGTTTCAATCTTCTAATTCACAGGTTCAAATCTTGGTCAGTTATTTGAATGAGTTACAGAATTTTAAAGAAAATGGAAAGGAAATATGTTAATACATCTGAGAAATTAAAAATAAATGTTAAATGCCCTTCTACACTTAACTTATAAGTCTATTTAACATTATGTATAGTGTCTATCTTGCCCCTCAAAACTCAAAACCAAATGAATCCTGGTGGTGGTGTTCACAGGGAGTTGTGCTGCTAACCCCAAATTGGCACCTCTCTGGTGGTTCACTCTGCAAAAAGGAAGATGAGTGATCTCCTCCCAAGTGATTTACATCCTCTGAAATTCCACTGGAGGATCAGCTATGAACCAGTTCTGAATCAATAGCAATGCATTTTAACATGATTAGCCCATTTAGAGCAGCATTAGTCATTGGAATCTTTTTGTTGTTATTAGTTGCCATCAAGCAGGTAAAGCTGCATCTCACACACTCTGGGCATGTTGCTAGAAGAGGCTGTTTCTTGGAGAGAGACATCATGCTTGGAAAGGTGGAGGGATGGAAAAGGAGAGGAAGATCCTCAACCAGGTGGATTGACTCAGTGACTACAGTAATGGGCTCCAGTGTGTCAGAGATTGTGAAGCTGGCACAGCCAGGACAGGGTTTAGATCTCTTATGGGGTCACTATAGGTCATACTGAAATTGATGGCATCTGACAATAATAACAATTCCTCCTGACATCATGTCCCAAGTACGTGAGAGGAGGTTTCATCATCCTTGCCGCTAAGGCATCAACTCTTCTTTCATTTTCCTTATTCACTGTCCCAAGGCTGCTCCTGGTTGCCCTTCCCCCAAGATATATTTGCTTGTTCTTTGGTCAGTCCATGTTACATGCAAAACTCTTCTTCAACACCATAATTCAAAGACATCAATTCTTCTCCAGTCTTACTTATTCCTTGTCAAACTTTCTGATTCATAAGGAAACAATTGAAAACATCACGGCTTGCACCGGGTGCACCATAGTCTTTAAGATGACATCTTTGCTTTTCATAATTTTATTTTTTGGGTGGGGGATATTTATTTCATTTTGTTTATCTCCATCATGTTAAACACTTGGTCCTTAACAGCAGATTTCCTCAATTAAGCACATATGTTTTTAAAATTTTTCAATATATTTTTATGATTATACTAATTTACAAAATTCAAATACGTTGTTTTCCAGAACAGATTCTTCCAATTTCCCTCAACCCCCCACCCCCATCAAACTGTACAACTTCATGATCAATCCCCCTCCTCACATTGTACACCTTCATCCTCTGCTTCCACCCTCCCCTCCCTTGGATCCTTATACTCATTCTACAATAATAGTTTTATACAACATTTGTCCTTCTGGGACTGAGTTAGTTCACTCAGCATAATTCTCTCCAGTTCCTCTCAAGTTAAGTAGTAATTTATAAAGTCATTGCTCCTGCGTGCTGCATAGTATTCCATTGTGTGAATGCACCATACTTTCTCTATCCATTCATTTGTGGTTGAAGATCTGGGCTATTTCCATGTTCTTGCGATGGTGAATAACACTGCTATGAACACTGGTGTAGAAGTCTCCATTTGTGCCTCAGTTCTCATTTTCTCAGGGTATATTCCAAGTAGTGGAATAGCTGGGTCATATGATTTTTTGGTAAACAAAAATCCTCACCCGTAGACCCATAGGTGCATCATGATAGATGAAGAAAAGATTGAAGTTGTTAATGATTTCCTTTTATATGGATCCACAATCAACATGCATGGTAGCAGCAATCAACAACTGGGATCTTAGGCACAGAAATAAATAAAAATCAAAGAAACTAATGGTTAGAAAGATTTCTTTAGGAAAAACACAGAGTCCATTTTAGGTCAGGCATACTAAAGGTTCACTGTGTATGGATGGCTGTGGTTGCAGTTTTCAAGTAATTAAATAAATGTTTATTAGGTAAATTTAAGATAGACAGCCTAACTACTTTTCTTCTCTCTTAATGACTAACAGTTATAATATAGACTTTAGCATGAGCATCCTATGTGTACCCTATGTGGTGTATAAGTTATTCCTCTATCAAGCAATAACAGGTTATATTGATGTATCCCCCTGTGTCCTTAAAAATAGGAAAACTTAAAAAAAATAATAACTACAAACATAATGTCTGTCCTGAATATGAAGTCATAGGCACAGCTTAAAGCAGATGCCTGATTGCTATAGTTAATGTTCCAAACCAACCTAGAAATAACAGAAGTCTCTCAAAACTTGTCTAACAAACTCTTTGAGTTCCCATGTTCATCCTTCAGCAAAATCACCTTTCTGACAGGTTTTGTGTGCTCGTACATTGTCAAAGAAATGCCTTCTACTGGTTAAAGTCACAAAAAAGGTCCTGGGGATAATTGTTATGGAAATAAGAACTAATTTGAATAATTTTCCCAGCACTGTGATGAATGGGAATAAAGGATAATAAATTATAATGAAGGAAAATAGGTAGTTTGTTGGAGATATTCTTTAAAATGTTTATGTTATTACAGATGAGAGCATATGTCAATTCAAGATGGTTCATTTTCCAAAAGAACATAGAGAGATGTCTTCATGTCGTTATGCCATCTACCTTTATCCCTCTCTACACAATGGTGAGGCCTGGCCTTAAGACTTTTCCTCATTTCCTCCCTCTATTTGGATATAAAAATGCCCAATCATATGTTATTAACTTTCCTTCAGGTCACCTTTTCCAGAATAAGATACCATGAAGCTGTGCTGAGGTGGCATTGGCAAAAAAAGGTGGGGACAGATTATGCTTTTCTTTCTTTTTAAATCTGATAAATTGGAATATCATAAGGAATATGACTATTCTCTGTTAGGCAAATATATAATATATATGATACATTAAATCTTACAAACTAAAAACCCCTGTGGTATACAGAGAGCAAGGTGCCCAGTAAATAAAGCTATTGTTGTTGCTGTAATTGTTATGTGCCATTGACTGAAAACTGACTCATAGCTGACCCTCTAGCAGGTTTTCAGAGGCTATAAGTTGCACGAGAGAAGACTGCCCATCATCTGAGGAGCAGCTGGTGGATTTGAATTGCATATTGGAACTGTGTGCCTTTTAGTTGGCACTGCAAAAAGACAGAGAAGGGCACGTGAGAGAAGAAATTAAGAAATTAAATTGGTGCTACTATTTCCAAGGGTTTTACTTCATATAGGCAATGGAAACTATTCATGATTTTTGCTTCATGCAATGTTCTTATAGATTTAATTTGTAAAATTGGTCAGGATCAAGTCTTTTAGAAAACACAATCAAATTTTAATGTAATGCTATGCCACGTTTATTGGGGGCAGCTAGCCCAGAGATGCCACACTGTGAACATACAGACATCTAAATAGTTTTCATTTTTTAGACAATAAGGTAGGCTGTGATGAGCAAAACCCTGTGCATAGCTCAGGCACTAGCTGGGGACAAAGACAACTGCAGTGAAAAGGAATGAACAGCCTCTGAAGGAGAACGGGAGTGGGTGAGCTCAGGAAGAGGCATAAAGGATGGCAGCAGGATGGCCAGTGTGGACACTGCTTGTGTGTCAGCAGAGCTAGACCTCATGGCGTAAGAGGGAACCAGGTAAGCAGGGACTCACAGGAAGATCCTCCGGGATTTACAGTTACTTGGCTGCATAAAGAATGAATTGACAAAGTCAAGATTTATTCACACAGAGATGAATGTGACCTTGTCTCTGTCCTCAGGTAGCTATAGGCGATTAGGACACAGCAGACCAAGTACAGTGATTGAAACGTGTCAGGTGAAGCAGGGCACATCTAGAGAACAGGCTGCTGTAGCTATGCTCACTATTCCTGGTAGTAAAGACACCATGCTTGAAGTCTTCTGGTGAGTGCACGCTTACTGTCACAGGCCACCAAGTTCTTCCTATGGGGACCTTGTAACTCAGAGGAGACTCATCTGTGTCTTCCACACGATATTCTCCTGAGACAGTTCTTTCAACTCTCTATAACCTGGATTGTTGTTTTGTTGTTGTTGTTCTTTGAAAAGGCAATCTTTAGTGATTTAACTATAAAGTCTGTGTTAAGATTTTAATCTCTCAGCCATTGAAATGAGAGTGTTTACTGTGTCTGCAGGTGATAAGCAAAGGACTCCTTTTGTTTGGAATGCTGATAGCCCTTAGCAGCACCTACCTGCTTGTACACCATGTGGCCCGTCGACCTCTGGACTACTTGAGAAGACCCTGGGCCTGGATAGCTTCCCTCCAGAATACAGGATGTGCATCCCTGCAAGCTTTATGGAGTCACTAAAATGAATCTCTAGTTTTATTAGTAAATGATATAAAGGTTTTGAAGTAGCAAACATTTCATTCTCTGTAACCACAATCTAAAACCATAATTTAAAAGGTGCTTCTGATACCATATTTAATACACCAATGGAAAAACTTAAGCTGGAGATTGGTGAATTCATTAAAAATTGCAATAACGCTCAATTCCATCTCTGTGTTTACTGCAATTAATTAGAAAAACTACTTTTTAAATGACCATACAAAGTTTCACCAAAGGACTACTTTCAGGCCAAGATCTTTCTAAATGTGCAGACCATGATCTCTTTTTCTTCTGAAAAAATGAAGTCTCAAGAGGTACGAAGTTCCCTTGGAAGTGTTCAATTTTTCTTAAAAGAATATAATAGAAGTCCTAACAGGACTGATTTAATATCTAGGATTAACTATCAAATACTGCTTACCATGCTAAGAGCACTTTCTACTGACTGGGATTTATCTAACTACTGTACTCAGCTTCACTGGAGGGCAAAACTCATGAATGTGTGAATGGGAACTTTGAGAGAGTTCTATTTGGGAAAGGTATTAAGTGAATCTGTTTTAGTTCCCACTTTTTAATTCTAGTATTATCTTTTGAAGACAAGAAGATAGCTGCTCATTCCAGAAAGTGAGTAGTAGGAAAGGCTTTTATTCATAAATCAAATCTCTATATTATCAGGTTTGAAATGAGAAGAAATAGCTTTCACAGGAATCTCAAGTTGTGCTTTGCTCTGTTTCAGACCATCTGAAGCAATCTAGTGGTTAATTCTTTAACTATATATGATGATAAAACTATGTTCAGTGAAAAATTTTTCTTTGGTTCTTTGTTCTTCAAAGAATCTAGGTAGGCCCAGTTATCTATTGCCTATAATGATTCATATTATTATTCAAATTATGATTCATAGACACTCTAAATAACAGATTTAAACTTTGCCTTATCCAGCACTAGCCCCATAATCTCCAAAATGCTTGAGCCCTTGTTACAATTACTGTGTCAGTTCATCTTGTTGAAGGTCTCCTTTCCTTCCCAGACCCTGATTAACAAGATGTCTTTTTCCAAGATTACCCCTCCTGATAACACACCCAAAATATGTGAGATGAAGTTTCACCACCATTGTCTCTACAGAGCACCTGATTATATTTCCTCCAAGACAGATCTGTTAGTTCTTTTCACAGTCCATGGTTTATGCACAATACTCTTTGTTAAAAAGGCAAGTATTCTTCTTCATTCTACTTTATTCATCCTCCAGCTATCAGATGCATGGGAAATAACTGAAAACGTCATGGCCTAGTCCAAGCACACACTAGTCTTTGAAATTATATCCTTATGCTTTAGCACTTTGGAGTGAACCTTGGCAATAGATTTTCCCCAATGCATTATTTTTTTTCTATTACTGATTCGATAATGGATATTGGATATTGTAGATCCAAGTAAGATGAAATTATTGACAACTTCAATCTTTTCTCCACCTATCATGATTTTTATTTTATTGATGTGGAGATGTAATCCATTCTGAAGACTGTAGTTCTTGATCTTTTGCAGCAAGTGTTTCAAGTGCAAGCAAGTTTTGTTGCCAGCATAATGCAGGTTGTTGATGAGTCTTTCTCCAATCCTGATGCTACATTCTTCTTCTGAGAGTCCATTTTCCTGTAAGATGGTGAACTAGATAGATGGCAGTTTGGACCCTCTACACCGAAGACATCAGGAACCAAAGATCACAGATATGAATGGTAATTCTTCAGTGCACAATGTAAAAGGAAATGAGGAAACAGTATGTAAAAAACTGATGGATAGAAGAATATGAATATAGAATATATGGAAATATAGAATAATATAGACTAATTATGCTAATGCGAAACCTATACTTGGACCAAGAGGCAGTAGTCAGAACAG
>NW_006400162.1:936552-938674 GCF_000299155.1 Elephantulus edwardii
ACCCTCTATGAGATGGATTGATTCGGTAACTGGAGTAATCGGGATGGGTGTCAGTGGCAGTGCGGTTGGCGCAGGATAGAGCAGGGTTTAGGGCTGTTGTGCATAGGGTCGCTATGAGTCACAAACAACTCGACGGCACATAACATATGGAATATAGACTATATGAATAAGAATATAGACTATATGGAAACTTTGAACAAAGGTCATCAGAATATAGAAGCATAAACATTACAGCTTGGCCATTTTTATAAATTCTCTGTGTGCTATGGGAGCTCAGGGCAGTGGTGGCAGCAGTAGCTGTAACCACAATAGCAGGAAAAGGTGGAATGTCCCCCTTGCTACCCAGGCTCCTCTACTTTCAAGGTCAGGAGAGCGATGTATTCCCCAGTACCAATCCCCCAAGTGCACAGCAGTGTTCACCACACCATCTTCACAGTTCAGCCCTACCTCAGGCCTCCCCACACTACTTTGTATCTGGAACTGGAAGCTCTCAGAATGTTCTCCTGAATCCTGTGGATGGTGCCACTCCTGGTCTGCAGTCAGCTCCCTGATTAGTGGGGACGCCTCCCTAACCGGGGTCCCTCCCTGTTACTAAGCACCCTTACCGAATGCTCCATGACCACCCTTGGAGCAGTGCATGCTTTATAGAGTGTGTCATTGTGGTCATTTTGACATCCTTTAAGAATTGCTAATACAACAACAACAATAATGAAGATGCAACTCTAGGAAACAGAGATTATAGCAATCAAAATGTGCAACCACCCTGAAAAGCATGGATTGTATTTTGTTCATATATATTTAAAAATAATTCCATCAATTTTTGTTTACTCTAAATAATGGGCTCTGGAAATGGTCTTTTTGATAACACTATTGATCACCTAGTGGACTTACTGTTGACTAATAAAGATGAACACATATATTTATGAATATAGCTCTACACTTAAACTTTCATTACATTCCAAATATGGATCTATTTTTTTGTTTGTTTGTTTTACTTAGAGCGTCTATTCTAAATTTAGAATTCTGAGTCCTTGGCAAAATTGTGGGAAATTATTAAAAGGAGAAGGTCTGCAAAAAATGGATGGAAATACTTACTGTCCTCAACACCATCTTCACTGTGTACATCATCTAATAAGGCATAATAGTTCCATGATTATTTTAAAATAAAAAATTTCAACTGTGGATGGACTCTTGTGCAACTTAGTCTTTGCTTAAACTGACCTCATTGCTCCTTAGAATTTTGGAGAGGTCCTGGACAGGGGATTTTTCCAGTGCGATATATCTTCTGATTTCTTGCCTGCTGGTACCAAGAGTGTTGATTGTGGATCCAAGTAAGATGAAATTGTTGAAAATTTCAATCTTTTCTCCATCTGTCATGATGTTGCCTATTGGTCCACAGGTGATGGCTTTTGTTTTCTTGATATTGAGATGTAATTCATATCGAAGGCTATAATATCGTCTTTGGTCTTCAGCAGCAAGTGCTTCAAGTCCTCCTTACCTTCAGCAAGCAAGGTTGTGTCATCTGCATAACACAGGTTGTTGATGTGTCTTCACCAATCCTGATAGACTGAATAGGAATCAGATTGGTTCCATTTGTGGAAAGAATCAATGGAGAAACTCAGTGTCAAAGGTCAAAACCCGACCAGGAGCGACTGTAGAAAAGACCATCAATTATTCATGTGCAGGTTCAAACTTAAGTGGAAGAAAATCAAAAGACATTTACAAGCACCAAAACACAACTTTGAGTTTATCCCACCTGAATTTAAAAACCTAATTAAGAATAGGGTTTTCACCCTATTCTCACCACCAGACCAATTGGCAGCAGCAGGATGGATGGTGAAGATTGAGATTGTTCACAGTTTTAGTCTGCCTGGCTCCACAGTCAACACTCTTGGCACTAGCAGCCAGGAAATTAAAAGACGTATTGTGATGGGAAAGTCTGCTATTAGGGACCTCTCCAAAGTACTGAAGAGCGATGGTGTCTCTCTGGAGACTAAGGTGCGCCTGATACAGGCCATAGTCTTTACAATCACTTGTTATGCATCAGAGAGTTGGACAATAACTAGGGAGCATAGAAGGATAATTGATGCCTTTGAGCTGTGGTGCTGGAGAAGAGTATTGA
>NW_006400162.1:939239-942909 GCF_000299155.1 Elephantulus edwardii
TGTGCGGGGAGAAGGGTGCAACAATGAATGAATGGAATTCCAAAATCTCTGTAGATGTTCATTGAAATGAAAAATAAACAAACTAAATTAAATTAAAAAAAATTGGAATACTAAAAAAAACCCCACAATGTAAATTAATGACCTTTTGAAACACATGGAATGTAGGAATGTGTGAAGCACAATGTATATGAATGATACGCAATGTATAAGAATTTTGTATGCAAGTCAATATAAAATAAAAGGAGAAAGTAAGAAATAAAAAATGCACTAGAGACATCAAAAAGCCAAAACAAAAGGAAAAAAAATGAAGTAAAAAAAGTTGAACAGAAGATTAGTATTATAAGGAAATGTGCAGAGAGCTGAAGTTGAAGAATAAGAAGGGAAGAACTCAATTGACATTTTTCAAACCGAAAGAACTGAAAGAAGAAATTTGAGCTCATAGAGCTCACCTATTTCCTACCACTCTTTTCTCTTTACTGCATATGTGAAATAAAATTACTTTCCCTTCACTGCTGTGAAATCTCCCCACTCCCAAGACTATGGAGATGGACAAGTCCACTTACTGAGAAACTTGCTGCAGAAATGCAATTCTGGTAACAAGGAAATGAACAGAGTATTGGCACTGGATGAGAAGAGAGGAGAAGGTAGATCTTTGCAGGATGTGAAAATGAAGAATCCAAAGAACTCTGACTTGACTGTTATACTGACTTGGAAAATGGGGAAATGGGGAAACAGACTTGGGTATGAAGATGAGTAAAGGATTACTCACCTTATCATTGATTCTTTAGATCGTCTGGGATAAATGCCATTCATGAAGTCTATTTTTCAAATGCTACATGTCTAAAATGAAGCAAGTATCCTGTTAGGGGAAAACCATACTCAAGTTGCGAAAAGTTAAGGAAAGTAGTCTATTCAGCATACTGTGTAAAAATGAGTGTGACAGAGAAAGAAAATGGGAAATGCAAGCCTGCCAGGCAGGGCAGTTCCTCCCAAGATGCTCAGTGACTACATTTCCCCTGGATTTACCCAAAGTCAGATAAAAAAATTAGAGAAGATTTAGTCTTTCCAGTAATATCTATCATAAAAGAAGGTATCCACACACTTTGCTTACAAGTTTCTTGATGAAAAGTGACAAGTACAGCTTACAAAATTATCTTAGAAGCAATCCCAAAGGCACACAGTTCAAATCCACCAGCTGAAAAGGACATACAATCTCCTCCCTTTCAATTAACTACCTCTGAAAACCTGCGGTACAGTCAGTTAGTTATGGGTCAGTTCCAGGTAGACAGGACATTACTACAACAACAACAAATGACAATTTGGTCTTTTCAATATCTAGATTTCCCCAAGTACAAGGAGGCAGAGGATAAGGCACTAGGAAAAAAAAAGTTTCAAGGAGGTTTTTGTTAATTCAACAAGTGGATGAGATACAGAGGAAAAAAATGCTTTGCTTTGGTACATTTAATGTTTTCTAAAGAGATTGGTGAGTAGCTATAGTGTTGAAACAAACTCTAGTTCAAATGTCCTTTTACTTTATGGTGAGGTGGTTGCCTTTTCAGATGCTTCAATTTGTCATTCCCAGCATAGTAGATCCTATGATTGTCTGATTCAAAATGCCTGCTAGTCTATGTGAGAAATTTGGAAGACAGCTATCTACTCTCATTAAAAAAAAAAAAAGGCAATCCAACGGAGTTTTGGAAATCATAAAAAAATAGTAATATCACATGTTGTTAAGTGCTGTCGAGTAGGACTCACAGCTGCTCTATGGATGAAAAACTTGAACATTTGTATAACTTTCTTATTTATTTTTTCTATTTTATTGTTTTTTTCTGTGTGTGCCGTCAAATCGGCTCTGACTGGTACAGGAGGAGATTGCCCCTCCTTCTCCAGCAGAGCATCTGGTGGATTCAAACCGTGTACCTCTGGCATTTGTATGACTTTCATTGTCTCTCTAAGTTGATAGAGTTTCCGGAGGCAAGCTATTTCAGAAGTGGAGGCCACTCCTGCTTCCAAGCTTGTTTTAATCAGGGAGCTCCACCAAACACTGTCCACTATGGGTAACCATTATTGCATTTGACACATCAGTGTCACTGTGTTTAGCATCACAGCAACCACGAGTTACCTCTGTACAGCAAGTGTACAGACCAGTGCTATACCACTTAGAAGAATGTTTGACAAAAAAAGCAACAATTAAAACCAGGCCTGAGGGCCGCAGATTAAAATCACTCACCTTTGGCTTGGTAGAAAAACTTTTTATCCACTAGGCCAACAGAGCTCCCTCTATGACTCACAAGTAAAATTTTGCTGAAGATTATTTTAAAATGGCTGGAACAGTTTCATCATTTGGGAAACTGACAGAAATTCAAGCTGTGTCTGGAAAAAAGCTGTAGAAGAAGGAATAATTTTGCTGATGTCAGATAAATCTTGGCTGAAAGAAGAAATAACAAAAATGTCCTTACTTGTGTTTAATTGTGCAAACAGAGCAAGGAAACACTTTGTTGTTGTTAGATGCCGTCAAGTCCATTACAACTCATAGCAACCCTGTGATCAACCCATCCCGTACCAGCCTCACAATCTCTGACACATTCAAACCCATTGCTGCAGTCACTGTGTCAACCCATCTGGTTGAAGGTCTTCCTGTCTTTCACTAGCCCTCTCCCTTCCCAAGCATGATGTCTCTCTCTCTCCAATGAATAGCTTTTCCTGGCAACATGTCCAATTTATGTGAGATAAAGCTTCATCGTCTTTGCTTCCAAGGAGCACTCTGGCTGCACCTCCTCTAAGACATATCTGCTTGTTCTTTTGACAATCCATGAGATCTTTAGCACTCTTCTCCAACACTACAGTTCAAAGGCATCAGTTCTTCTGTCATCTTTAGCCACTGCCTAGCTTTCAAATGCACAGCAACTGACTGAAAAGAATATGGCCTGAATCAGGTGCACCTTAATCCTCAAATTGACATCATTATGCCTCAATAATTTGGAGAGGTCCCAGACTACCGACCTGCCAAGTGCAATACATCTCCTGATCTCCTGGCTGCTAGTACCAAGTGTATTGATTATGGGTCCAAGTAAGATGAAGTCATTGACAATCTCAATCCTTTCTCCATCTATCATGATGTTGTCTGTCAGTTTAGTGGTGAGGATTTTTGTTTTCTTGATGTTGAGATGCAACCCATATTGAAGGGAAACTTTATGGTTTAAAATCAGAAAATACATACACCAAAAAGGTGTCCTTTTCTCCATACCTATTTAATCTGTATACGGAGCAAACAGTTCAAGAGGCTGGACTATATGGAGAAGAATGTGGCATCAGGATTGGAGGAAAACTCATCAATAGCCTGTGCTATGAAGATTACATAATCTTGTTTGCTGAAAGTGAAGAGGACTTGAATGCTGCAGAAGATCAGAGACTTCAATATGAATTGCATCTCAACATGAAGAAAACAAAAATCCTTACCCCTGGGCCAATAAGCAACATCACAATAGATGGACAAAAGATTGGAGATGTCAATGATTTCTTCTCACTTGAATCTACAATTAACACCCTTGCTACCAACAATTAAGATATCTAATAAATCTGAGGTAACCAAAATATGAATTTGAGTCTATCCCACCTGAATTTCAGAACCATCTCAGGAACAGATTTGAGGCTTTGAACACTAATGAAC
>NW_006400162.1:944936-946430 GCF_000299155.1 Elephantulus edwardii
TTGTATTGGGAAAATCTGTTGTTAACGATCTCTCCAAGGTGATAAGAAGCAATGATGTCAGTTTAAAAACTAGGATGCCCCTGATTCAGGCCATGATCTTTTCAATTATTTCTATGCCTCTGACAGCTAGACAATGAACAAAGAGAAATAATTAATGTCCTTGAGTTGTGATACTTGAGTAGAGTCTGTCTTATAGTCTGTCAAAAGAACAAAGAAATATGTCTTGGAGAAAACACAACTAGGTGCTTCTTGAAGGCAGGAATGGTGAAACTTTTTTTAGATATGTTGTTAGGAGGGACTACTTCACTTGGGAAAAGACATCATGCTTGGAGAGGTGGGGAGCCAGCGAAGAGAGAAAGTCCTTGTTGTTAGGAGGGACTACTTCACTTGGGAAAAGACATCATGCTTGGAGAGGTGGAGGGCCAGCGAAGAGAGAAAGGCCTTCAATGAGATGAACTGGCACAGTGACTGTAACAATGGGCTCAAGCACATCAGAAATGGCAGGATGGCGCAGGATGAGGCAGCGTTCACATCTGTTGTTCACGGGGTCAGAGTCCTAGTTGACTCAATGTCACCTAACAACAGCAGCAGTAAGGTCTTGTTTTGTTTTGTTTTTTAAAAATTTTATTGGGGAAAAACATGTTGGGAATACACGGAAGTGAGGGTTGGGAGTAGAAGGGTGAGGATGGGCAGGGATGAAAACTGTAGGGCTGCAGTTGCAGGGCTGCACAATTTGGTTGGTGGGGGGAGCAGGTGAAGGAAATGAAAAGGATCCAGTGGGGACCAGATAATTCAGGGCAATGGTAGTTAGCATAGCCATCTTGGCTCCAAGAATTCTCCCCAGAACAAGTCCACCCTGCTGCGGTGTGGCAGCTCCGCTGCACCAGCCTGGGGAAAGGGGGGCAGTGCCTACCATTCATCTCTGGTGAGGAGATCCCTGGGGTCCGGTGGTGGGAGCCTCATGGAGCTGTGGTGGCGGTGCGGGCTCAGCAGCAGGGGGCTGGGAGCCACGGGACTCACCCATTCCTCCCTGGGAATCCTTGATCGCCTGATGTTGAGCCTCGATCTGCAGCAGTAAGGTCTTTCAGTGTGTCTCCGGGTCAGTTTTTCGTTCTGTTTGCTAACATGAACCTCGAGAGACATTCTGTGGCTCAAACCCAACAATCAACTCTGAGTTGTTTCTAACTCAACTGGCAATTGATTTTTTTATTTTCTTTCTTTAGGGTTTTTATCAATGACATTTAAAATTTTTCCTTAGACAACCTTGTGACCCCTTCTGGCCAAACACGGCAACAGCAGTCTGCTGTCTCCCACATAACTTTCTTTCTTTATTTTTTTTTAAATTTTATTTTATTCTTTTTTGTGCATATTTGAGCTAATAGATGCTGCCGTGGATGTGCTCACCAAGTTGTGCCAAGAAATCTGGAGAACAACCACTTCGCCAACTGACTGGAAGAGATCTATATTTGTTTCTATCCCAAAGAAAGGTGACCC
>NW_006400162.1:947700-953986 GCF_000299155.1 Elephantulus edwardii
CACATAACAACAACAACAACAACTGTCAAATCAGAGTTGACCGGTACAGGAGGAAATTGTGCCTCCTTCCTTGGCAGAGCATCTGGTGGATTCGAACCGTGTACCTTTGGGAATGCAGTACAGCTTCTTGCCACAAGGCCACCAGCACTCCCCTCCACATAACTTTCTATGGAGCCAGAACAAAAAGACCATGAAGCCATCTATTTACAATAAAATACAGATCTGTATTTTAATTGATATGAGACAAAATTGGCTTGCAATGCTTTAAAAAAAAAACAAAAACCAGCTTGGGCTTTTCCCGAAACCTATTGGTAAACATTAATGCAAATATTAATTCTTCCCTCTACTCCCCAGCAAATAAGAATTTGCTCTTTTCATCCACAGAGATGCTAATGAATGCATGGCTGAGATCTGTGACTGTAATGTGTATGACATTAATTGGTATCTGAGCTAATAGAAAATGAGGATTGGGAATCACAGACAATTTCATTTAGACACAACAATCTTATTTATAGCTCTTAAATCTCATGCAAATCTTCACGCTCTACTGTTTTGATGGTCTGTTACTGATTTTTGTTTGGTTTTTAAGGAAAAACAAGAGTTTTGCAAAGACTGTTACATAGGATATTCAGATCTCTTTGAAGCAAATTTTGGATAATAGACTCCAATCCTATCTGTGGCTGCTTTAGCCCAAAGTTCAACTAGGATAAGAGCTAAGTTATTTGTTTTCCTTCCTGGAGCTATTCTTAATCCCTTCTATTGTCATTTATCCCTGAATAAAGCATAAAATGCTTTTACCCCCATCTTGTTAATTGGAAGCACCATGATGGATGGAGAAGAGATTGAGGTTGATAACAATTACAGCTTGATTGGCTCTACAATCAATACTTTTGGTACCAGTAAAGAAGGAAATCAAAAGACAAATTACACTGGGAAAAATCTGCTGTTATGGACCTCTCCAGAGTACTGAGAAGCAATGATTTCAGTCTAGAGAGTAAGGTGAGCCTGATCCAGTCCATGGTCTTCGCAATTATTTGCTACGCATCAGAGAGTGTAATGACAATGACTAAGGATGACAGAAGAATTGATGCCTTTGAGTTGTGATGCTGGACTCTTGAACATATCATGGGCAACTAAGAAACCAAATAGTTAGTCTTGGAGAGAGTGAAACCAAGTTTCTCCTTGGAGGCTTGGATTTTGAAGCTCCTTCTCACATACTTGGAGCATGTGGCCAGGAGAGACTAATACTTGGAGAAAGATTTCATGCTTGGAAGGGTGAAGGGACAGTGAAGGAGAGGAAGACTCTGGATGAGATGGATTGAAACAGTAACTGAGGCCATGGGACTGGGTGTGTCAGAGTCAGTGAGACTCGCTCAGGGCAGAGCAGGCTTTAGAGCTGTTGTACACAGGGTTGCAATAGACTTGACAACACATAACAACAACAATGGGAACTCTAACAGTTTACTCTTAAGCAGGTATTCAGAGGCAAGTTAATCACATGGGAGAAGATTACCCTTCTTTCTCCTGCAGAGCAGCTGGCGGATTTGAACTGCAAATTTAGAAATGGTAGTGTAATGACTTACCACTATGCCACCAGAGTAAGAGTTGTCAAATGAAGGGAAATTTTTAATAAGATTTCTCTACTGTGAGCGAAATGTATATGGTATCACCATTTAGATAGTAAATTTTGCTCTAGCAAATTTACAGGAGTATCATTGTTAAGAAAAATTAAAATCTTCAACAGACTCAGAGATCTAAGCACTGATGTGAATGAGGTGATTTTCTCCCCTCACTGGAGACCCCCACGATTTTGGAAGTTTGTTACTCTGAGGAAGAGGTCTTCATGAAAACAGGGGATTTAAAGCTGACAAGAGAGCCCCTGTCTCAAGCAGGAAGGTACAGGGCTCTCTATTCATTTGGAGAATTGTTTCGCTGTTGAGAGGAACTGTGGTGATGAGCCCTGAATCCTCAGATCACTAGTGTGACCCAAGTGGAAGTTTTGCTGAGGGGTTAACCTGGGTTTTGTCTTTGAGTCTACATACTCTTACTTAAAATGATTATTTTTTTACAATAGTAGCAAATCCTCTTATTTATGCTGCTGCTGTTGTTGTTAGGTATCATCAGGTCACCTGTTACACTCTATGAACAATGCCTGAAACGTGTGCTATCCTGCGCCGTCCTCACAGTCTCTGTCATGCTAAAGCTCATTGGGGAAACCATGGTGCACATTCATCTCATTGAGGATTTTCATCTCTTTTGCCAACTCTCTCCCTTTCCCAGTATGATGTCTCTTTTCAAGGGCTGATTCCTCCTGAAAACATGCCCAAAATAAATGAGACAAAACTTTACCATCCTTGCCTCTAAGGAGCACTCTGACTCTAATTTCTTCAACAGATTTTTTTCCCCTCTTTTCTTTTGGCAGTTCAATGAGACATTAAAAGCTCTTCACCAACACCATAATTCAGAGGCATTGGTTTTTCTTCAGTATTTCTTACTCACTGTTCATCTTTTAGATACATAGAATACAACTGATTAGATCATGGCTTTGATCCTTAAAATGATATCATTGCTCTTTAGAACTTTGGAGAGATCCGACAGTAGTTTTCCTCCATGAAATACATATTTTGATTCCTAGACTGTTTCTAACAAAGGTGTTGATTGTGGATTCAAGCAAAAGAAAATCATTGTCAACTTCATCTTTCTCCATCTATCATGATAATGTGTATTGGTCAGTCCAGTGGTAAGGACTGAGTATGTGAGAGGAAGTTTCTCTATCCTTATCTCTAGGGAGCAATGTGGCTGCACTTTGTCCAACACATATCTGGTTGCTGTTTTGGCAGTCCATGGGATATTCAGCACTCTTTTTCAACACAACAACTCAAAGACATAGATTCTTCTTCTGTCAACCTTATTCATTGTCCAACTTTCAGATGCATACCAAGTGATTGAAAAGATCATAGTTTAACCTTGTTGCTCCTCAGCACTTTGAAGAGGTCCTTGACAACAGATTTAGCCAATGCAATATATCTTTTTTTATATTTTTTTAAATTATTTTATTTTATTATTTGTGTGTACCGTCAAATCAGATCTGACTGGTACAGGAGGGAATTGTCCCTCCTTCCCCGGCAGAGCATCTGGTGGATTTGAACCATGCACTTCTGGGATTGCAGTGCAGCTTCTTGCCACTAGGCCACCAGAGCTCCACAATATAACTTTTAATTTCCCGGGAACTGGTGCCAAGGATGTTGATTGTGGATCCAAGCAAGATGAAATAATTGACAGTTCCTATCTCCTCTCCAACTACCAGGATATTGCCTCTTTGCCTAGTGATACAGATTTTTATTTTCTTGATGTTGACATATTTGTTTTTTAAATGTCTACAACCTTATTTTTCTTCTAATTAAATTACTTTAAAATTATTTATGTGTTTACATTCTTACTGTAATAAGTAATTCTAGAGAGGGAGGCAAAGTAAGAGCTGCATTTATATTTCTTTATAATGGATTCAAGTCTTATCTTTAAAATATAAAACACCTGCCTTTTCATACCTTATATAGCTGTCCTGAAGATAATGTATTTGTTGGAGAAAAAGCAGTATTCCTACAAAAGCTCTACCAGAACAGTTCTCATATTCTCCATGATAAAAATTCTTTTCACTCACTCAGTTCTTTGTACTATAGAAAGCTGACAGCATTGAGCCCTCTGCTGTTGAAATGTGATTACATTTGGCTCTTTATTAAAAGGGAAAGGAATGTACTGAAAATAATGCTTCTCTCTGGTGGCCTCACAACCTCCAACACAGTTGAGCCCACTGGTCAATCACTGTGTCAATCCACCTGCTTGAGTGTCTTTCTCTCCTCACTGCAGACTTGCCCATTGAAATATGTCTTCTTATCTCTCCTGATTGCTGGTATCAGGTGTATTGAATGTGGATCCAAGTAAGATGAAGCCATCGACAGTCTCAATCCTTTCTCCATCCATCATGACGTTGCCTATTGGTCCAGTGGTGAGAATTGTTGTTTTCTTGACATTGAGATTCAATCCATATTGAAGGCTGCAGTGTTTTATTTTCTGCAGCAAGTGTTTCAAGTCCTCCTCACTTTCCGCACACAAGGTTGTGTCATCTGTGGCCTAATGGGTAAGGAGTTGAATAGCCAACCTACAGGGAGATAGTTCAAATCTACTACCTGCTCCATGGGAGAATGATGGGAAAGTTCCTCCCATGCAATTTACAGCCTATGAAAACCCACTGGAAGGTCAGCTACGAGTTGGTTCTGACTTGATGGCAATGAGTTTGAGTTTGATAAAAGTACGGAGCTCTGGTGGGAAAATCAAAAGGGAGTCACGCTAACCCAGAGGACATACTAACTAACACATAATAGTTTGAAACCACATAGATTCCTTGGAAGAAAGATGAGCAGTTTTCTCCCTTTACACTTCACCAGAAGCCCGATGGAGGGTCGCTGTAAGTTGGTATGAACTCCACCAGGAAGTTTATAATAAAGGAATGAGCTCCAGTAGCAGTCTCGAACATGTGGTGTTAACCGAAAGACCTTGTATCTTCAGAAGGCTGTTAGGAATCAGAATTGACTGCATGACACTAAGTTTGGGTTTTGTAATAATTAAGTTTGGGTTTTGTAATAATAGTGTATAGGATCCTGGTGGCATAATGTTCAAATCCACCAGTAGCTCCATGGAGAAAGATGGGCAGTCACCTGTAAAGATTTACACCCTGGGATGGAGTGTTGCAATGAGTCTAAATGAAAGTAACTCTAGTGGCATAGTGGTCAAGTATTGGTTTGATAATGGAAAGGGTGGCAGTGTGAATCCACTATGGGAGAGAGAAGAGGTAGTGAAGATTCACAGCCTGAGAAATCCCATGTGTTGAAATTGACTTGATGGCAGTATTATTTTTAATAAAGAAAAACTACACTAAAGTAAAAAAGAACACTACAGTCAAAATTTAAAAATCCTCAAAAAAGCAGACAACTCTGCAATGGGTTCCTAGCTTCTACTTGACGATAAAGAAAACTAGTCCTAGTCAGGATTCATAAACCTTAAAATGTTAAGATCTCCTTGTCTAATTCCGATTTTCATTTCATCCACTCCTTATCCTCAAGTCTCTAGAACCCCATCTTTTCTAATTTATTTTCCCTTTGCCTCATTCCTAAACCAGCAGAGAAGGCTTCTGATAATCTGAAACTGGTCCAGTTTTAAACTTTTAAGTCACATATTTCTAACTGAATCACATAGCATTTTGACACCCTTTGAAGGAATGTCATGCAACCACAGTGATTTCTCTTGTTTCTTCCCTATTTCTTAATGGAGGAAAATGTGATGGGCAGATGTCTTAAACTTTCCTTAAGATAAAAAGGCATATCCTTCCAGATCATTTCTCAAGTCCAGATGATCTGTTTTAACGAATTTTTGTATTGCTAATTTCTAGAACAATGTTCCTTGTATTCTACTCACTAAATTTCAAAATCGTCCAAGATATGCCATTGGGAGAAGTCACCCTTTGGGAGACTTCTCTTTGGGTCCAAGCTTCGCCATTTCATCTCTTTGGCCTTCAAGACCACCAGATGAAATGTGTACCTTGGGACAAAGTGTTATACTTTAGTATAAAATATCTTTATTGATAATCATATTATGTACTAATTCTGTATTAATACTTCCAACACTGGTTCTGAGGTTTCCAAAACAAAACAAAAATGTATTGTCTTAATTCACTTTTTCTCTTATTCTTTAATTGAAGTATTATCCTATTTGTTGTTGTTATTGTTATGTGCTGCTGAGTCACTTGGGACTCATAGAGATCCTATGAGATCTGCCCTGTCCTGAACCAGTCACACTGATTCCTACACACTACCCCCATTGCCCTTGTTATTGTATCAATCCATCTCGTCCAGGATCTTCCTCTACTGTGCTGTCCCTCCACCATTCCAAGCGTGATGTCCTTCTCCAAGGATTGGTCCCTCCTGGCCATATTCCCCAAGTAAGTGAGATGGAGCTTCAAAATCCTAGTCTCCAAGGAGAAACTTGGTTTCATCCTCTCTAAGACAGCTATTTGTTTTCTTGGGAGTCTATAGTATGATCAAGACTTTTCTCTAGAACCACAACTCAAAGGTATCAATTCTTCTTCTGTCATTCTTAGTCATTGTCCAGTTTTCTGATGCATAGCAAGTAATAGTGAAGACCATGGACTGGATCAGGCACACCTTAGTCTCTAATTATATGTTAAAAAAGAAATCACAAACTAGAAGAGGAATGGAAAAATAAAAAAAAA
>NW_006400162.1:955886-957711 GCF_000299155.1 Elephantulus edwardii
AAATCACGATTGTCTTTTTTTTTTTAAAAAAAAATAAATTCTATCAAATATTTAAAGAGAGATGAAGCCTTTGTGTACTTTTTCAGTAACAATGAAAGGAAGAAACACTTCTCTTTTATATACAATCCATTGATACAGGATGTAGGAAAAGTATTACAGAACACAATAAATCAATATCCCTCACAAAAACTTAAGTGGAAAAATTTAACTTATAATTTTTAACAAATCAATACAGAAATATAAAAAAAATGTAAATAGAAAGAATGTTATACCAAGATCAATTGCTTTTCAAATGTTAAACAGTTCAGTTCTTATATCCCTGGAGTAAATTCCATATAATTAATTGGTTTGACATTTGACAATTAATGTTCTCTACATTGTTGAAGAGAATATCCCATGGAATGCCAAAAGAACAAAAGGATATATCCTGGTGAAAGTACCATCAGATTGGCCCTTGGAGGCAAAGTTGGTGAAGCTTCATCTCACATATTTTGGACATGTTGTTAGGAGAGGCTATTTCTTGGAAAATGACATCATGCCTACCAAAGTGGAGGGTGAGAAAAGGAGAGGAAGATCTTCAATGATACAGTGTCTGGGGTAAAGGACTAAAACATATGAAGTACAATAAGGAGGGCATGGATAAGACAGAGTTCAGGCCTATTCGTTGGATTGCTATCAGTTATACTTGACTTGACAGCACTGTTGTAGTTAGCTGATGTTCAGTCATGGTGACTGTCCAGTGCTGCATCTTTCCATAATTAAGTCAGACCATTGTGATCTACAATTAACATTGATTTTTCAGAAGTTGGTCATGAGATCTTTCTTCTTAGTACATTGCAGTCTGAAAGTTCTGTTGAAATCTGTTCAGTATTGCAGTAACATTTACATCTTCTAAAATTTGGGTGATGGTTATTATGTGGTTCCTTGGCTGGAAACAAAGAAAACCTGAAACATTCACTGCTGAAGTTCAAAGACTATTGCCTTCATTATGGACTACATTTTATTAAAAATGCAGAAGTCCTCAACAACTGGACCGGTAAACAATGTAATGAAATGAGAAAAAAGTGGAATTGTCAAGGATCCAGTTGAATCCACAGATGTCCATGGAAGCAACAGTCAAGAAGCCAAACAACATCCTGCAGTGTGCACATCTGCTACCAAGGACATATGCATGTAAAAGATGGACAATAAACAAGGGTGACAGATGCCTCTGACCCATGGTGCCAGCAAAAGAATATTGTCTTCAATATTCACTGACTTGAAAAAGAATAATACAATCAATTCATCTTTGTAGTGAAGTCAGAATGCTCCTTCAAAGTGAGAATGGCTTTTCAATTTTTTAGTCTCATGTGTTGAACATAATTTATGTGTTTCTACGTTCCAGTCACTTTCTGAATGATGTCAACAGATATGCTGATTTTGATTTACAGTCTGCAGGATTCTTGGTTGGCAATTTTTTTTTCTTTAGAATTTTGTATACATCATCCCATTGTCTTCTTGACTGCATGATTTCTTACAAGAAAGAAGAGCCTTTTTGGTTCTCCTTTGTAGACGATCCTTTGTTTTTCCCAAGCTGATTTCAGTATTCTGTCTTTACTTTTGGAAAATCTGATGATGGTATATCTTGGTGCTTTTGTTTTGGGCTCTACCCTGTTTGGAATTTGCTCAACTTTTTGGATGCTTATTTTATAATTTTTCTTTTTATTATTATTATTATTAAATTTTATTCATTTTAATGAACATTTACAGAGATTTTGAGTTTTCATTCATTCATTGTTGCACTGTTTTCTCCACCCTCCTCCCCAGTTCGTTCTTCTTTCCCCCC
>NW_006400162.1:964317-969948 GCF_000299155.1 Elephantulus edwardii
GTTGATAGCTCTGGGTGATGGCTGGATCTGCGGTGGTTCCCTGAGGTCACAGGGCTGTGGTGGGGTCTGAGGTGCGTGGTTGTGGAGCTGGAAGGGGGGCGGGGGAAGGGGAGGAAAGCAAGGGACTAGCGGAGACCTAAGGAGTGCAGGGCTTGGACACTACCACCAAGAGGTGGGGGCGGGGCTTGGGCGCTGCTGGTTGCTTATGCAGCAGCACCCTGTGTGTCAGGGGTCACACATGTGTGGCCTGCAGGGGGGTTGCACAGTGGCGGGTAGTCTTCGCTCCTCTGGAGTTCCATGGTGGGTGGCTGACTATTGTTCTTCCTAGGTCTTTTCCCGGCCTCTGGCGGCAGAGTTCCATCTGGCGGCGGAGTTCCGTCTTTTATAATTTTTCTTAATGTTTAAGAAATTTTCACATAGCAAATCATGAACACTTTCCTGGGCCTCTTTTTGTTGCTTCTTGCTCTGAGGTTCCTATCTCACATAAGTTACTCTTCCTGGTGTTGGACGTAATACTTAGGCTTATTTTCTTTTCATTTTTTCCTCCTTGGTGTTCCTCGTAACAGAGGATTTATTGAGGGATTTGTTGTTTAATTCAGCAGTTCTATGTTCCCTTTCTTCAAGTTTGCTCTTTTTCCCTTTCAATGTTTTCAATTTCTGAACTTTTAGTCTTAATATCCTGAACTTGATTTTTGTGGTTTTGTATTGCTTCTTATATTTCACTTATTTAATCTATTTGGTCTTGCAAGGTTTACTTAAAAAAATCTTCAATGTTTTCCGTATTTTTCTCAACCTGTAGAAGACACTTAAATAATGGTGTCTTGAATTCCTTGTCAGGACGTGAAAAGTCTTCTTTTGAAAGATTTTCTTGTTTTCTATTTTGTCCACCCACTCCTGTGTTCCATCTTGACCCACTGACAGGTTTGGGGTTATCTGTCACCTCCTGGACATTGTCGTGGTGGTATCTTTGTGGGTAGAGACGTCTGGACTGGAAGATAATCAATTGGGGCAATCAATGTGTGACCATTTCTTAAGGCGTCAAAGGAGCCTCAAATAGCCTGTCTGGCTGGGGATTATGCCTTTGCTAGCTGAGGAGGTGAATGTTGGCAGGGACCCAATCAGATATGGCTAGTGTGAAGTGACAATCACTGCCAAAGTGAAATTCCAAAGAACAGTGTCTTCAGTAAAGGGTACGCTATTGCTCCCCTTTTTTATAAAAAAAATGGAACACTTCACGAATTTGCGTGTCATCCTTGCGCAGGGGCCATACTAATCTTCTCTGTATCATTCCAATTTTAGTATATGTGCTGCTGAAGCAAGCACACTATTGCTCCCTTAATCCATATGACTGTAGGCCAAAGCATAATACAATCTGACAGTTCCCAGGAGACTGAATTTAGAGCTATGGACGTTCTCACTGCCAAATAAAAAAATGGCACTTGGGTATGGAGAATGCTGCCAATCCAACTATGAAAATTACTACCTGATGTCCAGAGGGCATGGGGAACAAGCAGGAATATTGTACTTTTCCCATCAGCTGGCTGTAGATGTGGGCATCTCTGCCTACCCAGGTTCCCACTGAAAATTAACTACAACTAAATTAAAACTCAATACCATGCAGTCAGAATTGACTCCATGCTGACCATCCAGTAGGATTTAAGAGGCAGTAAATCACAAGGGAAGAAGTTGTCCATTTTCCTCCCCTGGAGCAGAGGGTGGATTTGAACCACCAGCCTTTGGGTGTACTATGCTGTACTACTTTTTTAACAGTACTGTGTTCCATCTATCTCCTAATTCTGTTTTTCTTCAATCATTCCTTTTTATTCTCAGTGTTCCAGGATTTTTTTTTCTGCTGTCTTATTTGATGAAAGCTTGAACTGGTACCCACCATTTTAGCAAGAAGTCCACCTTGTTTGTAGCTTTTTTTTGTTTGTTTAAATGTTTTCCAGGGAATATAGTCTTCAACACAAGTTATAAAAAGTATGACTTTTTATAAGTATGTAAAAAGATAGGTCAGTGATAGCTCTTCTATATGTCTGGTGGTATACTGGTAAGGAGTTGCACTGCCAGCTCAAAGGCAGGTGGCTTGAATCCACCAGATGGGAGAAAGATTTGCTATCTCCTCCAGTGCCAGTACAGCCTCTGAAGACTGGCCAGATGGTCAGGTGTGAGTCGATTATGACTCCTTGACAATGAGTTTTTAGTTGTTTTTTTAAAAAGACTACTTTTATACAATTTTCTAGTGGTTTAAGGATACATGGACCTTTTGAATGTTTGCATGGAGTTTCTCTTTCAATACAACTTCTCTAGCACTTATTTGATGTTGCTATGCGGGTAGGCAGGACTATGTAAGTGAGGTGTGGGCTCAGCAATCTGTAAGAGGAATGGCTATTCTTGCCAATAAATTGAAGAGCTCAAGCTGCAGAGATGGAATTCTTTCCCCACCGGAAGAGATGGAATTCTTTGCCCGGCCAGAGAAGGAAGATCTCCCCAAACATGGTGAAATACAGGACACACTTCAGGATGACAGTAGCAGTGATGGCTGATCTGGAGACTTGATGCGAGATGGGACTGTGTGTGTGTGTGTGTGTGTGTGTGTGTGTGTGTGAATATTAGCAGGACTAAAATTTTTTTGGGCAATTGGAGGGGAAGCCAATATTGACAGGACTGAGAACAGGAATGCTTAGAGACACGAGGCTCAGTGGTGAGGTGGCTAGTGCAAACATTCTGGGAGTTGTTTTGACTGCATTTTGTTATTAATCTGAATTATAATCTTTTGTTGTTCTTATGTTTCATCAAGGCACTTGCAACTCATGAAGACTTTATGTACAACAGCTCTGAAGCCTGCTCTATCCTAAGCCAGTCTGACTCCAACACTCTTACTCTCATTACCCCAGTTGCTGTGTCAATCCATCTCATCCAGGGTCTTCCTCTCCTACGGTGTCCCTCTATCCTTGCGAGTATGATGTCCTTCTCCAAGGACTGGTCCCTCCTAGCCATGTGCCCAAAGTATGTAACATGGAGCCTAAAAATCCTAGCCTCCAAGGAGAAACTTGGTTTCACCCCTCTCCAAGATAGAACTGTTTGTTATCTTGGTGGACCATTTATGTTCAATACTCTTCTCCAGCACCACAGCTCAAAAGCATCAATTCTTTTGTCATCCTTAATCATTGTCCAGCTCTCTGATGCATAGCAAATAATTGTGAAGACCATGGCTTGAATCAGGAGCATCTTAGTCTCTGGACTGACACTTTTGCTTCTCAGTACTCTGGAGAGGTGACTGGCAGCAGACTTTACCGAGTGCAATTCAACTTCATTACTAATTTCCTGACTGCTGGTGCTGTGTTGATTGTGGAACCGAGCCAGCTGAAATTATTAACCATCCCAGTCTCTTTTCCATATATCATGTACTGCCAATTGGCCCAGTGGAAAGAATATTTGTTTTCTTGATGTTGAGCTTTAATTCATATTGAAGACTACAGTCTCCTTCACCTTCTGCCCCAAGCGCTTCAGGTTCTCCTCAGTTTCAGTAAGCAAGGCTGTGTCATCTGCATATTGCAGGTGCAGGTTGTTGAGTCTTCATCCAATCCTGCAACCACATTCCTCCTCATAAAGCCCAGTCTCCCAAATGACCTGTTCTGCATATAGATCGAAAAGGTACAGAGAGAGGATGCATCCTTAATATACTCTTTTCCTGATTTTGAATCATGCAGTGTTTCCTTGCTCTGTTCTGAGGACTGTTTCCTTCTCTGAGTGCTGGGTTTGCATGAAATCTATATGGAATTTTAACTCCTCCAATATGGTTCTGTGTGGTCTATGAGCTAATACCTCGGAGTCTGGAACCAGCCAAGCAGTAAGATTGATATTAAGTAGAGACATGGGAACATGTGGTTTATATTTGACCTCATGGGAATTGGTTTTGTGTTATTAATGCTGTGAGCAGACCTAGTTTCCCCCTGCAAAGTTAAGGATCATGTGGCCTTTGCTCTTTTTACAGTTTGCTTCTATTCTTTGTTAATATTGGGAAATAAAGTGGTTTTTACTTGTATTATCTCACTTGCATTCTTTATAAATTTGCCTCATAGAAGACAGAAAACCTTATGGACCCACATCTGTTTCAAAGACTCTTTAAAGCAATTTATTCATCCAATGAGAATAGTTCAGATATAGGCCATGGTCTTTGCAATCACTTGCTATGCATCAGAGAGCTGGACAATGATTAGGGATGGCAGAAGAATGGATGCCTTTGAGCTGTAGTGTTGGAGAAGAGTATTGAATATACCATGGACCACTAAGAGAATAAACAGGTTCATCCTGGAGAGGGTTAAACCAGACTACTCCTCAAAGGCAAGGATTCTGAAGTTTTATCTGACATTTTTTGGACATGTTGCAAGGCGGGATCAGTCCTTGGAGAGGGAGGAACAACACATTAGATCAAGACCCTCGATGAGATAGATTGATTCAGCAACTGGAGTAATGGGGGTAGTTGTGTCAGAGACAGTAAGACTGACACAGGAAAGAGCAGGGTTTAGGGCTTTTGTACATGGGGTTCCTATGAGTCGCATGCAACTTGATGGCACATAACAACAAAGTGGATTTGTCTTTCCACTAGTACTATTTTTAAAAAATTGATTACTACCTTTACATTAAATTACTATTAAATTTTAGTAACACTGCTTAACAGTATGTTCTAAGGATTGAGATGACAAGTCCCCCAGTTTTTCCTTTCCCCAATTTAAAGATACTACATGTATTTATAGAGTTTCGTACATAGGGTTTTCGGAGGCCTGCTATTTCAGAAGTGGATGGCCAATCCTTCTTCCTAATCTGTCCTAATCCGAATGTTCAGATTTAGAGAAGAATCAGACAGACCAGCATTTTACAGAAAAGTGAAAGATACATCCTTTATTGTGGAGTTAACCATTAGTATCAGTGTTGCCCCTGCCTTTGGCACACGTGTCTTTACCCACTTATATCCCTGCTCCACCATCCACCAGGATACCCATATACTTCTACCCACTCCCCGCAACATCTATCTCCCATTGTCCAGCCCTTGATCTGATAGCTTATATCTGAAGCTTCCTTGGCTTCTGTGATTCCAAACACGTCAGCTTCTGAGGGTTCCTTATGCTGTGACCAGTGTCTCTTAAGTTTAGTGGTAATGTTTCCTGAGTGAAGGTGATGTATCCTGTAGAACTGGTGTGTAGATAGGGGTTCTTTTTTTTCTTGGCCCGAGGGCCGTAGGCCGAACAGATTCCTCTGGTCTTCGGTTACCTGGGAAGTAGACGGAGGGTTTCAAGGTCCCTTGGTTGCCCCGAATCTCCACCTGTCACAATCTTTCTTTCCCCCTCTGCGCGACCCAAGAAACGGATCCCTCGGAGAATTGATGCCTTTGAGCTGTGGTGCTGGAGAAGAGTATTGAAGATACGATGGACAGATTCATCCTGGAAAGGTTTAAACTGGGCAGTTCCCTGGAAGCAAGGATTCTGAGGCTCCATCTAACATACTTTGGACATGTTGTTGTAAGGAGAGACAGGTCCTTGGAGAGGGACATCATGCTTGGTAGGGTGGAGGGACAGCGTAGGAGGGGAAGGCCCTCTATGAGGTGGATTGATTCAGTGACTGGGGTAA
>NW_006400162.1:974063-977577 GCF_000299155.1 Elephantulus edwardii
AACAACAACATATATATATATATATATATATATGTCATATTTGGCATTCCCCTTGAAGTGATTTCATATACATTATTATTGGTGTTACTATGTGTTGTCAAGTCAAAATTCACAGCTGACCCTCCAGCGAGTTTTCAGAAACAATAAATTGCATGGGAGGGGACTGTTATTTTCTTGTAGAACTGGAAACTGCACCCATCAGTGCAGCTCCTCACCTTTAGGCCACCAGAGCTCCTCTGTAGTAGCTTGTTGTCGTTAGGTGCAGTGGACTCTGCAAGCCCTCACAATAATTCCTCAAAGAATTAATTCTTCATAGATGGTAAAATGGAAGTCAGATTGATTTTCCTAAAATTATACAACTGGTAAATAGTATAGTGAGCACTATAAATCTGGTTTTCTAGTTCCCAGAAATCCACTAGATTTCTCTAACAGGAATTTGGTCAATATTAAAATGTCATTCCTCCAGCCTATAGCACTGTGCTCCTTTATCAGCACCATGTCAACCTCCGAACACACCGCTTTAAGCAGCTCCTGTATCTTAATATCCAAACACTTTTGACACTGTAGATTGCCATTGTTGAACTCTAGAAAGCAAACTAGTTTTAAAAAAACCTTTTATATCTTACTTCTTGAATTAGCCTTTTATTGTTAGGTCATGCAAATACCACAGATTTTGTTAGTTACAAAGTCATGTTAACTAATGCGGATTCTTTATTTTTCTCATTTATAAAACATAACGTTTTAGTTCTTCAACTTGCTATGCATTAGAGAGCTGGAATGGCTAGGGATGATAGGAGAATAGGTGCCTTTGAGCTGTGGTGTTGGAGAAGAGGACTGAATATACCATGGACTGCTAGGAAAACAAACAGGTTCGTCCTGGAGAGGGTAAAGCGGGGCTGCTCCTTGGGGTCAAGGATTCTGAAGCTTCATCTGACATACTCTGGACACATTGCAAGGAGGGACCAGGCCTTGGAGAGGGACATCATGTTTTGGAAAGTGAGATTGGCACAGGATAGGGCAATGTTTAGGGCTGATGTACATAGGGTCGCTATGAGTCAAAAGCAACTCGACAGCACATAACAACAATATATATATATACATTTAAAAATGGTGACAATGTTGCTTTATTTTTGCTTGAGAAGTGGTTCTTAAATATTTTCCAATGAAATGCTACTGGTTTTAACACACGATGGATGGAGAAGAGACTGAGGTTAACAATTGCTCGACTCCATAATCAACACTCTTGGCACCAGCAGTAAGGAAATCAAGATAAATTGTATTGAGAAAATCTGCTGGCAGGGACCTCTCCAGAGTACTTCAGGCCATAGTCTCCACAATTCCTTGTTATGCTTCAGAGAGCTGGACAATGACTGAGGATGGCAGAAAAATCAATGCCTTTGAGTGGTGGTACTGGAGTCTTGAACATATCATGGACTGCCAGGAAAATGAGTCCGTCTTGGAAAGGGTGAAACCAAGTTTCTTCTTGGAGGCTAGGATTTTGAAGCTCCATCTCACATACTTTGGGCATGTGGCCAGGAGGGACTAGTCCATGGAGGACATAATGCTTTGAAGAGGGGAAGGCCAATGCAGGAGAGGAAGACCCTGGATGAGATGGACTGATATAGTAATTGGGGCAATGGGGGTAGGTGTGTCAACTGGCCCAGGATAGGGCAAGCATCAGAGCTGTTGTACATAGGATGGTTATGAACTGCAGGTGACTCAATGCACATAGCAACAACAATCCTGACTTACAGCAAATCCTTATGCTCATTTAGTCTATTAGTGCTACATGTTCGTCCATATTTTAAATACATTCACGTGACCCTTTTAGATATCTTTGCCTCAAAATGCAATTAGTATTTGTATCATCATACATAAATGATGCTCTTTGAACATTTAATTTCACCAATAAGACGATTAGGGTAAAACTCCAATTTCACAAAAAATCTGAGGTTTTATTATCCTTCCAGTCACCAGATGCTTCCTCCATGGGAGAAAGATGGGAATTCTCCTCCCATGTGTTAATTGCCTCTGAAAACTGGCTTAGAGGGTCAGCTATGGGTTGATTTTACAGTACGTAACATTTCTAATTCTCCTCACTTGTAATTTTCTATTAATTTAAATATTGGTCTAGTGGATAGAAAGTGATGCTACCAAGCCAAAGGTGGGTGATTTTAATCTGTGGCCCTCAGGCCCGGTTTTAATTGGTTTTGGTCAAACATTCTTCTAAGTTGTACAGCACTGGTCTGTACATTTGCTTTATAGAATAACTGGTTGCTGTGGTGCTGAACACTGTGACACTGATATGTCAAATGCAATAATGGTTATCCATGGTGGACAGTGTTTAGTGGAGCTCCCTGATTAAAACAAGCTTAGAAGCAGGAGTGGCATCCACTTCCAAAAGAGCTTGCCTCTGGTAACTCTATGAACTTGGAGAAACGATGAAAGGTATAGAAGTGTTCAGGTCATTAGTTAATTATGTTTTTAAAACAACCCTTGCTTGGGTCTTATCTAATGTTTTTTTCTCCCATTAACTTTAGTTCTTTCACAATTTCTCATTGTTCCTGTTTATAAGTAATCTGATAGTGAAAAGCTTTAGTTTTATAATTTTATGTATCATTTTAGAACTGTTTTCATCTTGCTTACTATTCTAGGTCTACTTTAGGCATTCCCATTGTTCTCATCAACTTAAGTCTTAGTATCTACCCAATAATATCACTTTCCCATACTCAATCTATAAATATTTATAACAATTCCTTTTTTGAGGTCAGCTATAAATTACCTAGATCTTCTGTATACAGAAAAACAAGACCGTTCAGATCACACTTTAATTTGTATTTTTAGAACATTCTTAGATTCAAAGATGCATTATTAGAGCATTACTGTTAAAATTCAGCAAAATCCTGCTTCAATAAAATCATTAGCTCATGTGTGTATTTAAAATTAATCTTCACATAACTCTAATGCATAATGAGTTAAGCAATACTAGACTCTAATTTTCACTAGCACCTTTTCCTACTGAATTTCCACTCTTGAAAAAGTGAAAGTCAGCACAAAAATCAAGGGCTTTGGGAAATCATGGAAGCCTAGGCAAACACAGAGCAACTAATGCAATCTTCACTTCCTCTCTGAAAAGGTGTACAGTAATATCTACCTCACAGAGCAGGTGAGCTGTAATGAGAAAGCAAAATATTAAGGGTCTAGCACAGAATAAATGCAGATCCCAAGTGTCATTGTAAATTGGCTCCCTAGGTTATTAAGCGCCGCCTGGAGAATGGGGTCTCTGGGTGGTGCAAATGGTTGTCTAGGTACTAACCAGAAGGTTGAAGGGTCACTTTTACCCAGAGAAGCTCTGGAAGAAAGGCTTGGCAATTCTCCAAAATATAAGCCACTGAAACACCAGATGCAGCCGAGTTCCATTCTAACACAGGGCCAACCAGAGGTCAAAACTGAATGGACAGTGACCCCTTTCAGTGCCTGAGGAATGGAAACAAGACAAAAAAAAAAAAAAAAA
>NW_006400162.1:977677-987369 GCF_000299155.1 Elephantulus edwardii
ATATATATATATAAAATACTATTTACATTTCTGGATCATGGAGCCCATTTGGAAAGTCAATCATATAACCAATGAATCAACTACTGAGAGATTAACAAAGGCATTCGATGTCTAAAGAGTTCATAGAAAGCTAAAGACAATTATCTGCATAGCATTTAGCATTTAACAACTTCTAATTACTTCTACAGGGAGCTCTGGTGGTATAGTCCATGAAAAGCTGTACTAACCCAAAGGTTCAAATTTCCCAGCTGTTCCACAGGATCTCCTCCTGGAAGATTTATAGCCTCTGCAAACCTGGAGGGTCAGCTGTCAGTTCTCATTTGACAGCAGTTGAGTCTTTTTTGAAAGAATTACTCATTCGACAAACAGCCCTTTAAATGAGAATATTCTGATGCCAAGATGAAGGTCACAACATAGCTCATAATCTGGTCTTTAATTTTGAAGAAGCGTCTCTGAACTTTCTAGAACTTTGCTTTCTTCAGAGGATTCTCTTTCAGCCACTACCGTATTACTGGTCTCAGGAGCCTCTGGTTCCTTATCACTAAAGATAATGTCTTCTGGATTTGGTGGTGGTGGACAGAAGTCTTCACCTGGAAAGAGCTCACCAAAGAGAGTTTCAGCTTGCTTGACAGCGTGCTCATTTCCAAGACCACCGTCAGGCCCAGAGCAGACATAAACATTGGGAGGTAAGCCATTATATGAACTTCGGCAGATTCCTGAGGAATCTCTCATATTAAAATAAAGAGCCCACAGGAGCCTCGGCTTTGCTGGCTCCTCCCCGCCTGTCTCGGTCTCAGTATATGGGGTGAATAATTTCTTCACCACTGACTCCAAATCTTCTCTTGCTGTTTTAGAAGACGAACATGTGAGATGTACCAAATAGGTATTTTTCATGCATGTCATTGTTGAAGAGCATAATTCAGTGAGCCGGACAGCTGAAGTCCCTGGCTCTACAGGAGGTATGATCAAAACAGAAATCTGTTGATCAGAATCTGTCTTTAGGATAGACTCATCTGTAATGAGCACAGCTCTAGATATCTGTTGATACTGCACACCTGAGCACATGTCCTCAGTTAAGGAGCTATCCTCCACAACAAAATACTTAGCATTTATTCTCTGGCCCAAGTGATCTATAATTGCTTTACAGCTTCCAGACTCTCTGTCAATTACAAGGCATTGTACTTTATGGCGAAGGCAATAGATTCCACCAAAAACAGCACACATCCTGCAAAAACACTGGGGAATTTCTCCTAGGCCATACAAGGGAAATAAAAAGGGCGTGTTGCCAAACCGGCCAAGACACTGAAGGAAATTTTTTGTTGCTTTAAGGCCATCTATTGTCGTGCAAGATGACTCTGACATCATTGCAATTGAATGCAGTACAAAATGTTGCAGGCTAGGGGTTAGTTTTTTAGATTTTAAGTACTCTGAAAAGGAGCATTGCTTGAAAGCTTCATATTCATCTGGGTGTTGCTCATAGTCCATACAAAATGTAAGAAATTTCATTAGCATCCTTTTTTCAACCATAGACAGTTCTTTGCTATTGAAAACATCTGCTCGGGAACAAGGCACTTGTTCAACTTTTCCTTCCCAAAATGCAAGAACCCTAGTGACATTTTTAAATTCTGCGTATCGACTGACATTTGATTTGATTAAAAGCTCAACCAGCAGTCCTCGAGAATAGAGCAGCTTTGACACCAAATCAATATTAAACCTCCTACCTTCTTTGACTATCTGAGAGTAAGTAATCCTAGTCTTCTTTGGTTGATCCATCATGTCCTCTATTGCAGGTTTACTTTCAACTTTATCACCATCTGTATGAACTGTGTGATCACAAGCTTTGGATCTATAATCAGGATCTTTTTCCAGGGTTTCTTCTCCGTCATTTAGTTCTGGTAAACTCTCTCTATCAATATCTGGAGTGTGTTTGGCAGGCATTTCATTGCTAGTCACATCCAATGAGTGGCTGTCTTCAACCAAGCAAGCAGAGTCCAAAGATTCAGCAAGGGTACTAGTCATATCCACTGAGTGGTTGTCTTCAACAAAGCAAGCAGACTCCAGAGGTTCGGCAAGGGTGCTAGATGCGACAGAGGAAGGATTTTTCTGCAAAGCGCCAGTCTCTTCAACACTATCATCCAAATCTTGACTGGCGTAACAAAAAACTTCCGTGTGCTGAATGGTTTCATCTTTCTGGCGAAGGGTGATAGCGTCTTCTGTTTCACGTAGCAGGTCTTGCCATGCGGCTGTACTTTCTTCCCCATCAGTGCAGATTTGCTGATATTCCTCTAACCAGGACAGCAGCCCTGGAAAGCTGAAGCTAGCCCAGTTTCCTCCATAGTAACTCCGGGAATCAACATGCAAAACCCTCTGGCCATTTCTTGAACATGCAGCTGCAAAGATGGATTCAGGCAAACCCGTACCTATCACAACCACATCAAAGTCTTCTGGAAGACTGTCTGCCATCCTGGTGAGTAAAGCAACTGTTGAGAATGACTGATGAAAGAAATGTGCATGACTTTAGGTTGAGAACTCAGCTGAAGTGTGACTTGGCAGAAATAAAATCTCTCCTTGAGCTATTCCAGTTCATCCCAGAAGCATTAAGGTTGCAGGTCCTGTGGAGTGAATATGGAGAAGAATATTAGAATTATTTTTATTAGATTATTTAAATTCTTTAGATGAATGAATGCAATGAGGCTGTTCTTTGGAGAGGAGCACCGTATATAGAAAGGTGGAGGGTGAATGAAAAGACCCTCAGTGAGATGACTGACACAGTGACTGCAGCTTGGGCTCAAGTGCATCAGAGATGAGGAAGATGGGACAGGACAGGAGAGAGTTCAGATCTGTTTTCACAGGGTTGCTATGAGTTGTACTTGACAGTACCTGACAACAACAATGTCATTTTCTTGTTTCCTTCAAAATACCTAAAAATGGATAACAAATATTGATGGTGAAAGAAACTAAGGCTTAGTTATTAGGGTGATAGTAAAATAGCTTCCCAAGATTAAGATGATAATAAAAACTGCCTATGTAAAATTCATTATCCTGATAATTAACTAGCTGAGACATTGTTATTCCAAGAACTAAGGACTTAGGACCAAGATACTTTTACATAAAAAAAAAGCCTGAGAAACTGCCTGAAGAATGCATCCTCAGCAAAGAAGCTTGTTGACTATACAGCTCAAGTATCAAACTCAGGACATCTGACAACCGTCACTGGAAAAGACCATCGCAGAATGAACCACGTATCAGACACCTGGACACTTCCCCGGGAGTCCCTTCCCACATTCCTTTCCCCTACTTAGTCCCTTTAACAGTGCATCTAAATTCCAAAATCAATCTCCACAATAGTCTGTGATTCCTATTGCCAAAGGGGCCCCTTAGAGTAGTGAGATCTACACCCTGAAACTACAAGCGTCCCTTTTCTGCAGGAAGTAGGTAAGAGAATACGCCATCCCCTTTTCCTTATGAATCAGGGTGAAGTCTCTCTCAGGGAGGAGTGATAGGGAATGGCAAAGGACATACTGACA
Organism: Elephantulus edwardii; assembly: GCF_000299155.1. NCBI lineage: Eukaryota > Metazoa > Chordata > Mammalia > Macroscelidea > Macroscelididae > Elephantulus > Elephantulus edwardii. The sequence goes on from NW_006400162.1 coordinate 981,205, forward strand.
AAAGAGATTAATCAGAACTGGCTTTGACAAGCACTGTGGCAGTGGGGCAATTAAAACAGACTTTCAAGGGGGGTAAAAAGAGGAACGAACTGGGGAGGTGGGTAGAGAAAATAGTGCAACAATTAATGAATAGAAACCCCAAATCTCTGTAAATGTTCATAAAAATTAATAAAATTTAATTTAAAAAAAAGGCCTGGCTTCATCCTGAGATATCAGATAGATATCTTTAAGGCATCCATGCCACCCATTTATCTCTCAGATTGCCAGCATCCAAATAAAGCACACTGAAAAGATTTAATCCCTTTCTCTTCTCAACTGGCTTAGTGACATGCAGAGAGAGGAATGCCTCTTTTTCTGATTATAATGAACTAGAATCAGGTTCATTGGTGAACAAAATGATAGTTTTGATATTACAAAGATTTTGTTCCGTGAAACCTGCCAACATAAAAAGCAATCATACACTGAGTTTGGGGTAGAAAAACACTTTAATATCTGGGAGGGGGGGAAAGACTAATTTCTATTTAAAATTGAAATAAAATTCTATTTCAAATTGTTTAAATAAAATTGCCAGAGCACACCCAAAAATAACTTCTCTCTTAAACTTAGATTAGGGAGCTCTGGGCCTAGTGGCAAGAAGCTAAGCTGCAACCCCGAAGGAAGCTGGTTCGAAGCAACCAGAGACTCAGCGGGAAAAGGATGGGCAATCTCCTCCTCTTGCATTAACTGCCTCTGTAAACCCGCTGGAGGGTCAGCTATGGGTCGGTTCCGACTCTACAAAACAACTACCTTAGATTAAACAGTTCTTCCAATGAAAGTGGCTCGCGTCCTAGGAAGATCCATAGGTTTATTAAAAACTGCTGATGGCCAAAAACAATTTTATCTCTTAATCTGAGGAAGTAATCATCCTTTTCCTTGAATCTTTTCACTCAAACCTCCAAAGTCATCGTTTAGTGGCCGGGTGTGAAAGCAGAGACGAGATGTACCACTGGCTGACTCGGTTACAAGAGGCGCCAGGGTTAAGACACGGGTGTGCCGTGACGGACGGCGGCCGGGGACCAGGGTCGACACGGGGGTACAAGATGTGATCAGAATGAATGTGAAGAAATAAGGAAGAAGACAGGCGTGCAGCTTGGGGTCAAGGACGCTGGGGGACCCTGGGCGGAGAACGCTGCCCTTCCCGGCCCCACTCACCGAGAGGGCGTTGCTGAACCAGACCCGCACGGAATTCAGGCCCAGCTGATCTCGGCAGGACACGAAGGTAAAAGTGACCCCGAAGAAGAGGCCAGCAGATCGCTGATGCTGACCAGAACGAGGCGAAGGGTGCTCAGAACACCAAAAAGCCCGCAGTGCTGGGAGAGCACCAGCTGAAAGGGGAGACCCGGAAGGGCGTGGGCGGGGCGTGCCGCCTCGGCGCAGGGCCTCCCCCGGCGGACTCTCAATTCAGGCGAGCACAGGCTCTGCACCAGCGCTCCGCCGGAGGGCGTTCTCTGCACTGCGCAGCTGCACTGCGTGGGCTCTGCCTCTCTGCACTGCCCCACTCGTTCGTCAGGACCCGAGACATCGCATGGCCCGCTCTGATTCGCCCAGCCCGCGAGGCCACGCCCTTCCCGCCCCTGTCCTCACTGTCCCCCACAGCCGCCCCCGCCCCTTGGCACGCCCCAGTCCCCCACAGTCACGTCTTCGCCCGATCAGGCCTGTTCCCACAGGGGCGTTGCCAACTGGCACGTCCCCGCCCCCTGGCGCGTTCCCGTCCCCCCGGGCGCGCTCCCACCCCTCAGGAGTGTTTTCGCCCGCCCCCCCCCGGCCAGTTCCTACTCGCTACCGTCATGTTCCCGCTCCCACAAACGCGTTGCAGAAGATAACTGCATTGCTCCTGTACATGCAGTGTCTCCAACCCACCCGAGGACCTTGTGTCCCTGTGTTCACTGCCTGTGTGTTCATTCTTGGATAACCGCTTACGATGCCCAACGAGTGCTAGGGAGAAGGCTCCTCCGGAAGCTGCAATGAGCTGAAGGAGCCCCCAGGGCCACCCCCGACCCCCTTCACCCACCATTCACCCCCCACTCCCCTGCTCCCCTCACCTGCCCCTCCTTGTCACACACCACCCTCTACCCCTAACACCCTCTACTCCTGCCACCACTCTCTCCCCCAAACCCTTTTCTCCTCTTCCCCTTCCCTCTCCCTTCCCCTTTCTCCCCCCTCCGTTTCTGCCCTTCCCTACTCCCCCTTCCGCCCTTCCCCCACCCTTCCCCCCACATCCGCCTCCAACCCTCCCTTCTCAACTCCCCCCTCCCAACTTCACACCTTTGATATAAACACAGAAGACAACAGCATTGAAACTTGGGGGTTGGGTGGAAGCCAAACACTCAGGAAAACTGAGTAAGAAATAGGTAAATTGCTAAGTGCCCTCCTGACTTGGAAAACTTGTTCAAGGACTTCCTTTAAAGTGTCTACAATGGTGAAGGTTGAGAACCTGTCACTTTCAGAGAGTTTCCGAGAAAAAAGGAGGAAGAAGATGGTTAAGTGTGACTCAGAAGTTAAGCCCCAGGTTGGGGCCCCAGAGCTGCCTATGTAGTGCTTCCTATCCTGTTCATAGTGAAGGCTGCGGTCTGGGGACTAGGGTGGCCCTCAACCAGCGAGTGGGCTCCTGGAGATGCCGCTAGGTCTAAGATTATGCTTGCTATTTTTATGCCTGTTCCCAGACTCAGTTCACTCATTGCCACAAGTCAGAATTAGCTAGCTCATAGCTGATCCTCCCAAGGGCTTTCTGAGGCTATAAATAGCAGGGAAGGAGATTGCTCATCTTTCTTCCCAGGGAGTGGCTGGTGGACTAGACACGCCAGAAAGGCACCAATTCAAAGTTGACAGCACTATTCCTATGGGACTAGGCTACCAGAGCTCTCCCCAGCAGCAATGGCAAATATGGGACAAGTGAACATGGTCACACTCTACAAGGGCCCAGACTCATAGCTGACCCTATAAACACACCTTAACCCTGCCCTATCCTAAGCCATCCTCACCAGCTCTGACAGGCTCCAGCCCATTGTTACAGTCACCAAAAGATACCTTGTTGACGATCTTCCTTCCCTTTCCCAGCATGAAAGATGTACCATTCCCAGCTTGATGCCTTTTTCAAAGGCCTGGCCCCTCCTGACAATGGGCCCAAAGTATGTGATACAAACTATCTTTTGGATTGTTGTGTACCTTCTAGTTAGAACTGATTCATAGCAGACCCTCCAATGGGTTTTCAGAAGGAGTGAATCTCACCGGAGGAGATAGCCTTTCTGCCACGGAACGCTGGTAGAATCAACCCACATGCCTTCAAGTTGGAAGTGTATTTCCTTATGACTAGGCCACCAGAGCTCCCTATCTTTTGTGTTGTTATTAGGTGCCATCCAATGGCTATGACTCAGAGTGACCCTGTGAACAACAGACCTGAACCTTCCCCTGTCCTGTACCATCTTATATCTGATATACTCAAGCCCATTGTTACAAGTCAATCCACCTCAAGGGTCTTCTTTTTTACTGACCCACCACCTTCCCAAGCATGATTCCCCCCCACGCCCCCTCCAAGGACTAGTAGACAATTTATTAGAAAGGAAAGGCTTTCAAGGGGGAATGACCTGGCCACAACAAGACATAATATATAGACTCTGTGGGAGCTGCCCCTGGAGGCATGGTCTCTAGCAGTAGAGGATGGTGGACTGTTCATGCTTAAGGTGTCAGTTTAAGCAAGTTCTGCCTAGAAAGCAACACAGCAAGATGAAATGTTTATTTCCTTTTAATGACCTTTCTTCAGGGGTGATGTCCTTGGTATCGTGCCACAACTCATCTAGTATTTGGTCATTGGTGTTCAGTGCATCACATATTATTTTTTATACTTCTTTTTATTTACAAAATTTGAATACATTTTTTTCAGGAACAAATTCTTTCAATTTCCCCCCTTTCTCCCCCCCCCATCAAATTATATAACCCCATGATTAATACTCCCACCTCCTGCACAGATCTATTCTTAAGACAGTTTTATAATTCAGGTTTAGCCAACACAAGTTCATATTTTGGCTCTCATCGACTTGTTTTCATTTTCTTCATCTTGCATTTGAACTTGCATATGAGTAACTGATAGTCTGTTCCACAGTTGGCCTCTGGCCTTGTTTTATCTACTGATACTGAGCTTCTCCACCATCTCTTTCCACAGATGTAGTCACTCTGATTCTTGTGCATCCCATTAGCTAAGGTGTATGTGTTTAGTTGTAGTTTCAACATCAAGAAAACAAAAGTCCACATGTTGTTGTTGTTATGTGCCGTCGAGTCGCTTGTGACTCATAGTGACCCTATCTATGTACAACAGCCCTAAACACTGCTCTGTCCTATGCCAATCGCACTGTCTCTGACACTCCTATCCCGATTATCCCAGTCACTGAATCAATCCACCTCAGAGAGGGCCTTCCCCTCCTGCGTTGTCCCTCCACTCTCCCAAGCATGATGTCCTTCTCCAAGGACCGGTCTTTCCTCACAACATGTCCAAAGTATGTTAGATGGAGCCTCAGAATCCTTGCCTCCAAGGAGCCACCCAGTTTAACCCTTTCCAGCACAAATCTGTTTGTTTTCCTAGCAGTCCATGGTATTCTCAATACTCTTCTCCAGCACCACAGCTCAAAGGCATCAATTCTCCTTCTATCCTCCTTGGTCATTGTCCAACTCTCCGATGCATAACAAGTGATTACAAAGACCATGCATGGCCTGTATCAGACACACCTTAGTCTCCAGAGAGATACCATTGCTCTTCAGTACTTTGGAGAGGTCCCTAACAGCAGACTTTCCCATGGCAATGCGCCTTTTAATTTCCTGGCTACTGGTGCCAAGACTGTTTACTGTGGAGCCAAGCAAACTAAAGCTGTGTACAATCTCAATCTCTTCACCATCCATCCTGATGCTGCCAATTGGTCCAGTGGTGAGAATTTTTGTCTTCTTGACATTGAGCCTCAATCCATATTGTAGGCTGCAGTCCTTGACCCTCTGCAGCAGGTGCTTCAAGTCCTCTTCAGTTTCAGCAAGCAGGGTTGTGTCATCTGCATAACGCAGATTGTTGATAAATCGTCCACCAATCTTGACCCCACATTTCTCCTCATAGAGCCCAGCCTCCCAGATAATCTGTTCTGCATATAGGTTGAAAAGGTATGGAGATAGGATGCATCCCTGGCGTACACCCTTTCCAATTTTGAACCATGCAGTGTTCCCTTGCTCTGTTCTGACGACTGCCTCCTTGTCCAAGTATAGGTTTCGCCCATCTTCCCAGGTTATCAAAGACGCCAAAAAACCGCATGACATTCTTTCGGCAGGTCGCTCAGAGAGGGGGTACAGGAGTCTGACCAGCTGAAAGCTGGGCAGCTTGAAGGCCTGTCACAGTCCCCGCCCATCTTCCCAGGTAATCGAAGATGAAGACAAAAGTCCACATAGCTGTACCAATAAACAATATCATGACAAAAGGGGGAAATGATTGAAGTTGTCGAGGATTTCATTTCACTTGGAGCAATAATCAACACTCATAACATTAACAGTCAAAATAGAAAAAGATGTGCTACACTGGGCAGATCTGCCAGCACAGGCCTCTTAAAAGTTCTAGGATGTCAATTTAAAGAACAAGGTGGTACCCCATTCATATCATGATGCCAAGAGCACTCAGTATGCTGTGCTCAGCTTTGCAGGGTAGGTATGAGGTTGACCTCTAGTGCATGTAATGAGGTGGATGCTGCTGTTGTGTACTGTGGAGTCGGAACCGGCCCATAGTTGACCCTCCCCCGGGTTTTCAGAGGCAGTTAATCACAGGGGAGGAGACTGCCATCCTTCTCCTACAGAGCAGCTGGTGGATTTGAACCATATGCACTCAGGACAGCTTCTTGCCACTAAGCCACCAGATAACATACCTAATTAAAAAATTAAATACTCACAAGTTGTCGCAGACCGGGATGTGAGCAGTCTCGACACCGACCTAGGGATGTGGTGAAGATGTCAGGTGGGAACGGATTCGGCGGGACAGACAACACAACACTAGAGAGAGATTGTGATGCTGCTAACTTTACTGAGTATAAATGAACTTTTTATACAATCCTTCTTGTCACTATGCCAGATATATGACATTTACTTTGAAAAATCTAACATTTG
>NW_006400162.1:987659-991705 GCF_000299155.1 Elephantulus edwardii
AAGCATAGCAAAGGGTGTGTTATCTGATTCATTTACAGAAATATTTCTTAATATATTTTCAATGAAGTATTCAATGCTCTGAATTCTTTCAACTGGATTTGGTTGCCCCCCATTTCCAGGAACATCCAGCCTTTCTTCTAGGTAATGATTACTCACAGTGCTCTCTGACTTTCCAGGACTTTCTGGAATTGCAGAAACACTTGAGGAAGAAAAGCAAAACAGATGGAGAAAGGAACTAAACATAATAGACCCTATTACCCAGAACACTTTATAATCCTGACTCAGCCCTAGAGTTTGAGTGAGACATCTCCACAAATATCCGGGCTTCAGCTCAACCTTTGCCTTCATCATGCTGGAGGACCCTGGCAGCCTGTAGTCACGCATCGCTTGTAACACTGATGCCGTAGACCGTGCAGCTGGCAAGGCAGGTGTGGCAACAAGTCAACTTGATTAATCATCCAAAACCCAAGTAGTTTTTTATAAAACTGATATTTCTATCTTAGCAATACCAATAAGACAAATTGTTGTTGTTGTTATGTGCCGTCAAGTCGCTTGCAACTCATAGCGACTATATATATGTACAAGAGCTCTAAATTTTGCTCAATCCTGTGCCAACCACAATGTCTCCGACACACCTACTACCACCACCCCAATCACTGAATCCATCTATCTCATCACCATCCCAATCACTGAATCGATCTACCTTATCCACGGTCTTCCCCTAATGTGCTGTCCCTCTAGTATGGCCCTTTCTCAAAAAGTTGGAAATAGGAATACCATTTGACCCAGCAATTCCACTACTGGGAATATACCTCAAAGAGACCATAACCAACATACAAGCAGATATATGCACACCCATGTTTATCCCGGCTTTGTTCACAATAACAAGGAATTGGAAACAACCTAAGTTCCCATCAACAAACGAATGGATAGAGAAGGTCTGGTATATTTACACATGGAATACTATGCTGCATTGAAAAACAGAGAATTCATGAAATATTATACGAAATGGGTGACCCTGGAGGACATTATGCTGAGTGAAATATCTCAGTCACAAAAGGACAAATAACTGCATAGTCCCACTGTTGTAAAATGGGACTGATATCGGGGTTGTGGGGAGCCTAAGAAAAGAGGGGATAAATAATGTAGACTGCATTGAAACAGATGAGGGAGAGAATTCTTTAAAAGGAATATAGAATCAGGTATTATTTTCATGACAAGATTACAGAAAAAGAAATGCATATTAAAGTGGACTGTGGACTGGGGGAGATTGTATAGCAACAAAATATTTTTTTTTCAAAGAGAAAAATGAACTGGGTCGGAGGGGTTGGCAGGGAGGAAAATGGACAACAGAATGAATGGAAAGACTATGCTGTAAAAAAATACGTATGTTGCATTAAAAAGTAATTTTAAATTTTTTTAAAAAAATCAACCCAGCAAAATTGACTTCTACCTCCATCTGCCTGACTTCTAATCCACCTCATAAGTTTGGGGAGTGGGGGGAAGAGGTTATCATTTTTTTTTACCCCTCTTAGGTCCCAACTCATTATTCAAATGTAATTAATTTTTTTTATTGTCAGCATCAACACTACAACAGTTTATCACACACATATCACATATTGATGATTTGTTTGTTTAATAAAATAAAACCTTGCCAGTGCTGTATTATTAGTATGGTTGAATTAATATTAGTGGTTATTGAATAATCCATTTCATTGAAGCATTCTCTCATTTTTTTTCTGGATTCTCTACTTTGTATCTGGTGATCTCAAAGGCAGAGGGAGACAGCTCTAAATCTACACCAAGAAATCCATATCTTGACCAAGTAGCTAATATCTGAACAGAGCAAAGGAACACTGCATGGTTTTAAATCAGGAAAGGTGTGGGTCACAACTGTATACTTTGTTCATAACTGTTCAATCTGTATGCTGAGCAAATCATTTGACAAGCTGGAATCTGAAAAAGGATGTAACATCAGGATCAGAAGAAGACTCATCACCTACCTTTGTTGTACAGATAATACAGCCTCGCTAATTCAAAGTAAAGAGGACTTGAAATGCTTGCTGCAGATCAAAACTGGAGCCTTCAATATGGACTCTATCTCAACATTAAAAAGAAAGTATTCTTCACCATTGGACTGATAAGAAACATTATGATGTTGTTGTTAGACGCTATCGAGTTGAGTAAGACCCATAGCAACCCTATAAACATATCTGAACCCTGTCCTGTGCCATCCTCACACTTCCAGACACACTAGAATCCATTGTGACAGTCACTGTGTCAATCCACTTGATTGAGGATCTCCCTCTCCTTTGCCAATCCTCTTTCTGAGCATCAGCTCCTCCTAGCAAAATGACAAAAAGAACTGACTGACACTGAAAAATTGCAGGAAGTACCACATGAATAGGAGCCAATGGTAATGAAAGAGCAAGTTGAAAATGCCCTGAAAGCATTGGCAAAAAAATAAGGCCCTAGGAATTGATAAGATACCAATTGACCAACATGATGTTGTTGTCGAGTTGAGCATGACTCATAGCGACCCAATGAACAAAAGATTGGAACTCTTTTCTATTTGGCACCATCTTCACACTTCTGACACACAAGAGCCCATGGCAGTAGTCACCATATCAATCTACCTGGTTGAGAGTCTTCCTCTCATTAACAGTCCCTCCACCCTTCCCTGCATCATGTCCTTTTCCAAGGGATAGCATCTCCTAACAACATGTCCAAAATATGTGAGGTGAAGCCTCATCATTCTTGCCTGCAAAGAGCATTCTGGCTGCGCCCTCTCCAAGACAAATCTATCTGTTCTCTTGGCCGCCCACGGGATGTTCAGTGCTCTTCTCCAATACCACAGCTCAAAGACTTCTTTTTCTTTCACCTTTATTCATCACCCAGCTCTCAGATACATAGCTAATAATAGGAAAGACTATGGCCTGAAACAGACAAACCTTAGTCTTCAAATTGACATCACTACTCCTCAATAATATAGAAAGGTCCCTAACTGCAGATTTTTCCAGTGCAATACAGCTCCTTACTTCCTCACTGCTGGTACAAAGGGTGTTAATAGTGGATCCATGCAAGATGAAGCTGTTGACAGTCTCAATCGCCACTCCATCCATCATGATGCTGCCTATTGTTCCAGGGGTAAGAATATTGTTTTCCTGACATTTAGATGCAATCCATACTGAAGGCTGAATTCCTTAATCTTCTGCAACAAGTACTTCAAGTCCTCCTCATGTTCAGCAAGCAAGGTTGTGTCATCTGCATAATGCCCAACATCGTGAAAAATGGAGAAAATATTGACAACTATTTCATCTTGCTTTGCTCTACAGTCAAGCTTCTTAATACCAGCAGTCATATCAGGAAAAGTATTACATTGGATAAGTCCTCTATCTTGAACCTCTCCAAAGTACTGAAGAGCATGATGTCTCTTTGAGGAGTGAGGTGCACCTGATCGTGGCCATAATCTTTTCCATCATTTGCTATGCATCTGAGAGCTGGACTAAAGATGACAAAAGAAATGATGCCTTTGAGTCATGGTGGTGAATAACATTACTGACTATGCCATAGACTGCCAAAAGAACAAACAGATGTGTTTTGGTGAAAGTGCAGCCAGAGTTCTTTTTGGAGGTAAAATTACAAAGTTTTGTTTCACATACACATGTTGCCAGGAAAAGCTATTCTTTGGATAGGGACATCATGCTTCGAAAGGTGGAAAGTTAGTGAAAGAGAGTAAGACTTTCAAAAAGATGGGTTGATACAGTACATCCATGGGCTCAAGTGGATCAGAGATAATGAGGGTGGCACAGGATAGGACAAAGTCAGATTTGTTGTTCATAGGGTCAGTATGGGTCATAGTTGACAAGATGGCAACTAACAATAAAAACGTTTTTAAATTATTATTAAATTTTAATAGTTTTAATGAATATTTAGAGAGATTTGGGGTTCTCATTCATTCATTGTTGCATTGTTTTCTCTACCCTCCTCCCTAGTTCGTTCTTCTTCCCCCCACCCGAATGTCTGTTTTAATTGTCCAATTGCCA
>NW_006400162.1:994484-995539 GCF_000299155.1 Elephantulus edwardii
ATATTCTTCCACTTTTCAAGATCTCTTTTTGTTTCTTGTAGTAATGTTTTGTCATTTTCTTTGAAAAGGTCCTTTGCACTTCTGCAATAACAACTTTTTTTGTTCTTACTTAGTGATTAATCACAATTTTATCTTCCTTGCATAAGCAACATTCTAGTTGCATTTATTTTAGAACTTCCTTGTTCTTCTAATAATGTCGAGCATGTTCAATATACTTCACCAATGCTTTTTATAGTCATAGCAAAAAATAAAAATAAGTGGGTAAAATGGGTGGGAGATTTATTTAAATCATAGCCTATACTGATTTTGTCTCATTAAATTAACAATGACAGTTCTTTTCAAAATAGGATTATAACCACAGATGTAGAGATTAGGATTTATATCGTATTTTTTTAAAAAATAAATTCATAATACCACCAAACACTCAAAAGTGTGGAGATGAAAATGGTTTTCAAACATGTCAAATATCAAATGTTAGTCTTCTGGGATAATATTTCTGGATGTAGACCCCCAAAAGGAAATAAACCAAAGAAAAGAAAGACCCACATATGACAGAGAAGATTAAAGAATTCTCAGATGATGATGAAGAGAGATTACAGTATGACAGCATGCATTTATAGAGTCCTGTTGAACTGGTTCATCTGACACCAGCAATGATATCCTTGGTTGTACGGCCTCTTATAAAACCAGTTTGCACTTCTCTAGTTCCCTGACTCTATGAAGTCTATGTGGCATCAGAATTGGAGGAAGATTCATCAAAAACCTGCATTATGCAGATGGCACAACTTTGCCTGCTTAAAGTGAAGAGGACATGAAACACCAGCTGCAGAAGATCAAGGACTATAGCCTTTGTTATGGATTGCATCTTGGCATCAAGAAAATAAAGGACCTTACTACAGGACCAACAGTTAACATTATGAAAGATGGAGAAAAGAAGCTGTCGGTGATTTAATCTTGCTTAAGTCAACAACCAACACCCTTGGTACCAGAAGTCAGGAAATAGGATGCCATAAGCAGAAAATCTGGGTAAGTCTGCTGTCAGAGACCTCTCCAAA
>NW_006400162.1:996059-1002671 GCF_000299155.1 Elephantulus edwardii
AATATGGAATGATCCAGGAAACATTAAAAGAAGATGGAAGGAGTATACAGAGTCACTATACCAAAAAGAATTTGCTGACACAAGGATTTTAAGAAACAACAAGAGGCTAGGGTGAAGAAAGAGGAAGTGCAGGCTGTTATGAAGGATTTGGCAAAAAAATGAAGCCCCAGGAATTGATGGAATACCAAATTACATATTTTAACTAACAGATGCTGCCCTGTATGTGCTCACCAGGTTGAGCTAAGAAATTTGGAAGAGAGCTACCTGGCCAACTGACTAGAAGAAATCCATATTTATTCCCATTTCAAAAAAAGGTGACCTGACAGAGTGTGAAAATTATTAAACAATATCACATACAAGCAAAATCCTGCTGACAATTATCCAAAACAACCGGAGCAGTACATTGACAGAGAACTACCAGAAATACAAGCTGGGTTTAGAAGAGGTCGTCGCACTAGAGACATTATTGTCAATGTCAGATGAATCTTGGCAAAAAGCAAATAGTACCAGAGGAATGTCTATCTGTGTTTCATTGACTATGCAAAGGCATTTGACTTTGTGGATCACAACAAATTGTGGCTGACCTTGAAGAGAATGGGAATCCCAGAACACTTGATTGTGCATATGTGAAACCTATACTTGGACCAGGAAGCAGTCCTCAGAACACAGCAAGGAAACACTGTGGCTCAAAATCAGGAAAGGAGTGAGTGCATAAGGGATGCATCCCGTCTCTGTACCTTTTCAATCTATATGCAGAACAGATCATTCAAGAAGCAGGGCTTTATGTGGAGGAATGTGGCATCAGGATTGAAGGAAGACTTGTCAACAACCTATGCTAAGCAGATGACACAACCGTGCTTGCTGAAAGTGAGGAGGACCTAAAGCTCTTGCTGCCAGAAGGCCAAGGATGTCTTCAATATGGATTGAAGCTCAACATCAAGAAGACAGAGATTCTCACCACTGGGCCAACTGGCAACATCACATTAGATGGAGAAGAGATTGAGGTTAACAGCTTCAGCTTGCTCTGCTCCACAGTCAACACTCTTAGAATCAGCAGTGAGGAAATCTTAAGACTAATTTCACTGGGAAATATCGGTTAGTCTAGAGACTAAGGTGTGTCTGATCCAGGCTATGGTCTTCACAATAACTTGCTCTGCATCAGAGAGCTGAACAATAACTGAGGATGCCTTTGAGTTGTGGTGCTGGAGAAGAGTCTTGAACATATCATGGACCACCAAGAAAGAAAAAAGAGTCTGTCTTAGAGAGGGAGAAATGAAGTTTCTCCTTGGAAGCTAGGATTTTGAAGCTTTATCTCACATTCTTTGGACACATGGCTGGGAGGGACTGAACCTTGGTGAAAGACTTCATGATCGGAAGGGCTGAGGGACAGGGAAGGAGAGGAAGACTCCAGATGAGATGGATTGATACAGTAACCGTGACAATGGAGGTAGGTGTGTTGGGGTCAGTGAGAATGGCCCAGGACAGGGTAGGCTTCAGAGCTGTTGCATGTAGAATCGCTATGAGTCTCAAGCTACTTGATGGCACATAACAACAACAATGACACTATACTGGAAAAGTACTCTGTCAGGGACCTTTCCAGAATGCTGAGGAGCAATGATAGAAGTTTGAAGGCTAAGATGCACCTGATTCAGGCTATGGTCTTCTCAACCACCCTATGCATTAGAGACGTGATGATGGGGTTTTAGTGTTGGAGGAGAGGGCTCAATGCCCAGTGGACTGCCAAAAGAACAAACAGATATATCTCAGGGAAAGTACAGCCAGAGTACTCCTTTGAAGCAAGGATGGTAATGTTTTATCTTTCATGCTTTAGACATGTAGCTAGGTGTGGAAATTCCTTGGAAAGGGACACTATGCTTGGAAATATTGTACAGTCAGAAAAGGAGAGAAAGATTCTCATAGCGATGGATTGACATGGTGATTGCGGCAATGGCTCAAGTGCTTCAGAGCTAGTGAGGATGGAAGAGCATAGGATGGGATTAAGGTGTCTTGTTCATAGGGTCGCTATGAGTTGTATTCAACAGCACTAACAACCAATACCAACAATCTAGTCATGAGTGACCTCTAATGGCCTACTGGTAAGAAGCTGCACTGCAATCTCAAAGGCATGCTGTTTGAATCCACCAGCTGCTCTGAGGGAATAGCATAGGCAACCTCCTCCAGAAAGGCAAGTGGTTCAAATCCTCTCTGTCTCTGCAAACCTGGTACAGGGTGAGTTATGGGTCAGTTCTGACCTGATAGCACTCATACCCCAATAACATCCAGCCATGATATCTTTTTATTCACTAGACAACATCATGATAGAAAAAAGTTTGACATTGTCAAAAATTTCACTTGGATCAACACCCATGGAATTTCAGTATAAATACTGAGGTGTGCGTGACCTAAGCCATGGTATTTTCAGTTGCTTATTATTCATGTGAAAAGTGGGCAGTGAGTGAAGAAACCCCAAAAAGAAGAGTTTATGTCTCTGGATTTTGGTGCTGGCACAAAGCATTGGACATTCCATGAACTACCACGAGAATGAACAAATCTGTCTTGGAGGAAGTGGAACCAGAACATTTCTTAGAGGCAAGAATGGAGGCACTGCATCTTACATACTTTAAGCATGCTTTCAAAGGAGGCACCAGTCCTTGGGGAAAAAAATGACAGCATGCTTAGAAAAGGAGAGGTTCAGTAACAAAAACGCAGACCTTCAAAAAAATTTAATACAGTGACTACAACAGTGGTCTTGAGCATGAGTTTGCGAAGATGATGCATGAGAGGACAGAGTTCCGATCTTTTGTAGATGGGGTTGTTATGAGTCATAGTTGACTCTATGGAACTTAACAACAAGCAACATATTAAGTTATTTATTAGTATTATTTAGTAGAGCCTACTGCCTTTTCTAATGTTGGTGTTTTTCTATATATTTCCTAAAATGTAATGCACGATACCTTTATCATATCTAAAATTTTTAACACTGATTTTTAAAATAAAAAATCTAGTAGGAATTTTCACAGGTCTCATAAAAGTTACAGATATGTGTATTTTTGTTGCTGTTGTTGTTAACACAGGACAATCAATCCATTTGATTGTTTGGTTGATATGTTTTTAAATTCCTTTTAGTCTGTAGATTCCACCTTCACATTTTTTTCCTTCTAATTTCTTTACTGAATAAATGAAATTGAATCAACTGGATGTGTCATTCAACATCTCTTTCTTTATTGGAATACATTCTTTTTGTTTGCTTGTTTCAGAGAGAATTCTTTCTCTTGGTTCTTCTCCCAGCTCATGGGCCATTTCAACTTAGTTTCTTTCAGCTGCCTTCCTGTGTTATCTTACTTCTGAGATGAGAATGCCCAGCGTTCAGTCCTCAGCATACTTTCTTCTTTTGTTGTTCCATGCCGTCAAGCTGGAATGGACTCATGGTGACCCTCCAGTGGATTTTCAGAGTAAGTTACATGAGAAGAAATGAAATAATTAATAATTGATAAGAGTATATTAATTTTCATGTAAATTACACAGGAAGAGATTGCCCATCTTTCTACAGTGTGGCAGCTGGAAAAAAAAGAATGGGAGAAAAAAGGAAGAAAAAAGCCAAATAGAGTTTCATGTGTTTGTTGTCAATTTGTATGTTTTGTTTGGAAAAAAACAAATCTACTCAAGATCTTTGTTAATTTTTTTTTAAAAAATTTATTGATATTTTAACTAAAGTTTACAGAAAATTTAGATTTCCATTCATTCATTGATGCACATTTTCCTTCCCCCCCCACCTCAGTTTGCTTTTTCCTTTAAAAAGATTCTTTCACTGTTGCACAAGTTCCTCCCTCACCCCGCCCCTGAGTCCACTTTGCTGTGCACCTCTTATTCTGGATTGTTGTCATGCAAATAATACCTAAATGTATCTTTCTTTTAGTTCTTTCCCTCATCTGTTTCAATGCAGTGTTCATTATTTATCCCCTCTTTTCTTAGTTTTCCCCCAAGCACCATGTCAGTCCTTTTTTATATCAGTGTCATTATGCAGTATTTGTCCTTTTTGTGACTGAGTTCACTAAGCATAATGTCCTCCAGGATCACCTATTTTGTAAACTATTTTATGAGTTCCTTGTTTTTACTGTTGTGCAGTATCCCATTGTGTGAATATATCACAGCTTCTCTATCCATTCATTTGTTGATGGG
This sequence comes from Elephantulus edwardii, assembly GCF_000299155.1. Lineage (NCBI taxonomy): Eukaryota > Metazoa > Chordata > Mammalia > Macroscelidea > Macroscelididae > Elephantulus > Elephantulus edwardii. Next base: position 1,000,239 of record NW_006400162.1, read on the forward strand.
TTTGCACATCTTTTAATTGGGTTGCATGTCCTTTCATTGATGAGTTTTTGTTGTTGAGTTCATCATGTATTCTGAATAGTAAATCCTTATCTGATAAAAGCTTTCAAATATTATCTCTATTATGTAGGTTGTGTTCCACTTTCTTGATAATGTCCCTTGAAGTCCTCTTTATCTACTTTTCTCATATTGCTCTTGCTTTTAGTGTATATCTTGGAATCCGGTACCTAAAAGAAAACTCCAAAGGATTACTTATATGATTTAAGATATTTATGGCCTTAACTTTTACTTGAGATTAGTCCATTTTAAGTTTTCATATATGGAAATGTGAAAATCATGTTGTCACAGTACAATTTATACATGGAGAAAGGATTGAAATGATCAGTTCTTTCACCTTGCTTGGATCAACAATCAACACCCTTGGTACCAGAAGTCAGGAAATCAGGAGACATATTGGATTAGGCAAATCTGCTGTCAGAGACCTGCCCAAAATATGTAAGGGCAGTGACGTCAGTTTGAAGACTAAAGTGAACCTGATTCAGGCCATGGCTTCACAGTCATCTGCTATGCATGACAGAGCTAAACAATGAATAAAGATGACAGAAGAAGAATTGATGCCTTTGAGCTCTGGTGTTGGAGGAAAATATTGAATAACCCATAGACTGCCAAAAGAGCACAGCCAGAGTGCTCCTTGGGGCAAAAATGCTGAAGTTTTATATCTCATACTTTGGCCATGTAGCTAGCTGAGGCTATTACTTAGAAAGAGACATCATATCTGGAAGGATGGAAGATCAGTGAAGTAGAGAATGTGGATTGACACAGTGACTGCATCAATGAACTTAAGTGAGTCAGAGATAATGAGGATGGCATAGGAGAGGGTAGGGTTCAGGTCTGTTGTTTATAGGGATGTTGTTACCTGGACTGCACTAACAACAGCAATAGCATTCTTTTCCAATTGAATGTCTATTGGCACCTTTGTTGTGGTTCATAGCTGACCCTCCAGTGGGTTTTCAGAGGCAATGAATCACATGGGAGGAGATTGCCCATCTTTCTCCCATGGAGCACCTGGTAAATTCACACCATATACCTTTGGGTTGGCAATACAATTCCTTACAACTAAACCACTAGAACTCCCTTTGGCACCCTTTACTGAAAATCAACTGACCACCAGTGATGGGTTTCTTTCTGGATTCTTAACTACTCGATTCCATTGATGTATATGTTGAACTTTATATTTATAACTTTGTAGTACATTTTTAAAGTGGAAATGGTGGTGGTGGTGGTGTTGTGTACTGCTAAGCTGGAACTGATTCAGTAGGTTTTTGAGGCAGTTAATCATATGAAAGGGGATTGACGGTCCTTCTCCAGCTGAGCAGCTGATGGATTCGAACCACATGCCTTTGGGATTGCTATGCAGCTTCTTGCACTTGGCCACCAGAGAGAGCTCCCTTGGAAAGTGTGTACCCACTATGAATTAGTTTGAAATCTTTAAAGAGAAAAAATAAGGAATAAATAGAATTACGATATTTTCCTCCATATGAAATTTTATCTTGCTTTCCTGATAAATGGTAGGAGCCCACGTGGTGTAGTGAGTTATGTATTTGGGTGCTAAATGAAAGATAACTGGTTAAAATTCATAAGCTGCTAAGTAGGGAAAGAAGGTAATTAACTGCTATGAAGATTTACAATCTCAGAAACACAAAGGAAGGTTGCCTTGAGTTGGAATACACTAGATGGCCATGAATTTGGTTGGGGTGGTTTTTGTTTAATAGGTGGTAGCTAGAACTGGATACCAAGGACACTATACTGGAGCTGGTGATACTCAGCAATGACACCTGCTTCATTTCAGAATTCAAGGTCTTAGATCCAAGATGGTGGTGGAGGCAGAGACAGCATGGTGAGCTGCAGGAGCAGCGAACCACTTAAAGCAGGGCCACTATGGCCTTCTACAGACTTCAGCTTATTGATAATTGAACAGTTAAACAGTTGATGACTGGCCCTCAGTGAAGATCAAGGCTCAACAACAGAAATTCAAGGATTCCCAAGGAGGAATGGGTGAGTCTCACGGCTCCCAACCCCCTCCTGCAGAGCCCGTGCCACACTGCACAGCCGCCGCAGCTCCATGAGGCTTCCACAGCCAGAACCAATGGATTCCATCACCCAGGATGGATACTGGGCACCGGCCCTCCTCAAGACTGGTGCAGTGAAGCCACCACACTGCCGCAAGGTGGACTTGGTCTGGTGAGAATCCTTGGAGCCAGGATGGCGGCGGTGGGGGATGCGTGCCCCGCCATCTGCAGGTTTGGGTTTCCTTGGACAGGCCAAAAAAGATGATTACCTGTACAATGGATTGCTGAAAGTCACTGTGAGTCTGATGACAATTAACAGTGGCAGCACGCACAAGAGGACCGACATCCTAAATGCACCACATATTTT
>NW_006400162.1:1003306-1018101 GCF_000299155.1 Elephantulus edwardii
CTCTGGGTTCAACCAGCCATCCCCACTGGACCCACCTGGGAAAACACTTTGCAGTCCAGAGGGGAGCAAATGACAGGAAAATATCTTCTAACAGAACAAGAAGGCAAGCAGCTTTATCCCAAGACCACCAGTAAGGTGATAAAGGGCCTCCCTTTCCCCCTTTACATCTACGCCCCTGTTCAGCATGAAGAAGCCAGAGAGTCGGCATCCAGTTCCCAAATCAATAAGACAGTTGGTTTACTTACCATTGGAAAATGCTTGTCATTCCTCTGTAGCATCTGGTCCCCACTGGACCCTCATCATTTCCTTCACCTGCTCCCCCCACCGACCAAACTGTGCAGCTCTGCAACTGCATCCCTGCCCATCCTCACCCTTATGCCCCCCAACCCTCGCCTCCTTGTACCCCCAATATGTTTTTCCCACTAAAAAAATTAAAATTAAGAATTCAAGGTCTTGCAGGACATTTTAAAAGATAGCTTACCAAGGAAAGGGAACTTGCCAAACATGGGAAGTTAATGAATTGTTGACAAAATATTAGACAAACTCTCCGAATAAAAAGTTGAAGATCAAGAAATTTGAGTCAATAACAATTAGATGAAATAGGATTGGAAATTGGAATTAGAGATGCCCAGAAAAAAGGAGGGTGGGCAGGATGGAGATGGCCACACCTGACCTCTGTTCCCATCAATAACCTCTGGGACAAAAACATCAATTCCCATAAGGTCAGACATGGTCTCTACTCTCTCACATCAACTTCTACTAATCCCAACATCTATCTCACTACTCCAGTACTGGGTCTGAAATTTGTTGCTTTAGCCACACAGAACCATGCTCATGATTATGGGATTTAACAGGAAAGTTAACAGGACACAGCTTGAGTTGGCAACAGGATATAATTTTTCAGGACAACTTCTTAAGCATGCTCACAGGTCCTTCAATCTTCTGCCTTGTGGTTTTAGATCAGTGTTAAAAATTCCTCGTAGTCATCTCAATTATGATATATTCCCCTAAGACATCTAGCAAGCTTTGGAAAAGGCCTCAGCTCTGACTCCATGGAGCAGCAGTCCATGATCAACTCTTTGTCATACCAGGTCTCTGGTTCTGTGCTGCAGCTGCTACTGCTCTCCTGTAGGCCTTAGCCTGACTGGCACAGGAATCTCTGGCTTAGAAGGATCAGCTGCATTCTCTGCTTCTTCCTTGCTGGTAGGGAGATTCTCAATTTTTGCTGCAGAACCTGCTTAATTTAAACCTTGTGAAATGGCAAAATTGTCCAATTCTCTTATGCAAAGACTATGCACCCTGTTTTCATGGTTCCCACCCATTCATGTGGCAAAGTCAATATCAGTGGCTTAGGAAAGCTGTTTTGAACAATCAATTCATGACACTACAACATTCAAATCATGACAATTTGAAAACATCTTCCTCACAATCATAAACTATGACTTTTCCATTCCTGGCTCTTTTTGTTCTTCTAATTGAAGCACAGTTGATAAAGAAAGGAGAAAAATTTTTGTTCTCTCTGACTTTTCTTTTTTTTTATTCTTTTAAATTTTTATTTATTCATTGTTGCACATTTTCTTCCCTCCCCACCCCCATTTACTTTGCAATGCACCTCTTATTCCAGATTATAGTCATACATGCCTTTCAGACAGTTCTTCCCCTCATCTGTTCCAATGCAGTGTTCATTAATTATGAAACAATAAAATGACAGAAATAAAAAGAAAATTAAAATGTACCCATTTAAAATCGTCCAAATGCAAGCGATGTCATTAAATTTGCATTTCAAATAATCAGAAATAACTCTGTTGTTGTTATGTGCCGTCGAGTCGTTTCCGACTCATAGCGACCCTATGCACAACAGCCCTAAACCCTGCTCTATCCTGCGCCAACCGCACTGCCTCTGACACACCCATCCCGATTACCCCAGTCACTGAATCGATCCATCTCATAGAGGGTCTTCCCCTCCTGCGCCGTCCCTCCACCCTCCAAAGCATGATGTCCCTCTCCAAGGACCCGTCCCTCCTGGCAACATGTCCAAAGTATGTCAGACGACCCTCCACCCTCCAAAGCATGATGTCCCTCTCCAAGGACCCGTCCCTCCTGGCAACATGTCCAAAGTATGTCAGACGAAGCCCCAGAATCCTTGCCTCATAGGAAGGATATTATTGGAGGTAATTCATAGATTGAAAACCTGTAACAAGAAATTCACTCAGGAATCATCTAAGATGCAACTATTGATTACTCCCTGTGTGAAGCAAAGAAGAATAAAAATCAGAGACTCGGGAAACAATAAGCCCAAAGAGCTCATGGACTGCGTGAATCACAGATTTCATGAACCTGAGACCAGAGGAAATAGATGGTACCCAGATTCTGAGAAGGACCACAAAATGAGGAAATCCTGAATGAGTGGAAACAAATTGTAGGACAAAATTCAAAATCATAAAAATATTTTTACATCATATTTTTGATGTACAAAATATATACTTTTCCCTCTACTAGTTTATTTACAAAATTTTAATACAAATTTGAACAAATTCAATTTCCCTCACAAACACCACCACCCCCGCCCATCAAATTGTACAACCCAATGATTAATCTCCTCTTCCCCCTGCACACATCCACCTCCCTCTACTTCCAGCCTCTCCCACCCCTCCTGGATCCTTATACTCATTCTATAATAATGGTCTTATGCAATATTTATCCTTGTGGGCCTGAGTTAGTTCACTCAGCATCATGCTCTCCAGTCCCTCCCAAATTAGGTAAGAATTTACAAAGTTATTGCTCCTGCGTACTACATAGTATTACGTTGTGTGAATGTACCATAATTTCTCAATCCTTTTGTTTGTGGTTGGACCTTTGGGCTGTTTCCAAGTTATTGCGATGGTGAATAACGCTGCTATGAACACTGCTGTACAAATCTTAGTTTGTGCCTCAATTCTCATATTCTCAGGGTATATTCCAAATAATGGAATAGCTGGGTCATATAGAATTTCTATGTTCAGCTATTTGAGGAAGTGCCAAACTGCCTTCCAGAATGTTTGCTCCACTTTACAATCCCACCACAACGTATGAGTTCCTTTCTCGCCATATCTTCTCCAACATCTATTACTTGCTGCCCCGTAAAACTTTGCCACTGTTACTGGAGTGAGATGGTACCTTATTGTGGCTTTGATTTGCATCTCTCTTATTGCCAGTGATTTGGAGCATTTCTTCATGTGTCTGTTTGTCATCCAAATATCTTCCTCTGTGAAAATTCTTTCAATCTCTTTTGCCCATTTTGTAATTGGGTTATCAGTCTTTTTCTTGTGAAGGCCCAAGAGTATTCTGTAAACTTTGTTTGTAAGACTCTTGTCTGAGATGTAATTACCAAATGTTTGTTACCAGTCTGCAGGTTTTCTTTTAATAGGCCAGTTTAGTACAGTGGGAGGGTATAAGATCAATATCCAAAAATCAATAGGATTCCTCTACAGTAAAAAAGAGAACTCAGAGATGGAAATAAAGCAAGCAATACCAGTTACGATAGCCAACCACAAATTGAGATACTTGGGAGTGGACGTAACTAGAGATACAAGAGGCCTATACAAAGAAAACTACAAAGTATTTCTGAAAGACACAATAAAAGACCTAAAGAAATGGAAAACTGTGCCCCGTTCATGGATAGGAAGACTCAATATGGTGAAAATGGCAATCCTACCAGAAGCCATCTACATGTTCAATGCAATCCCAATCCAGGTATCAAATTCCTTTTTCAAGGAGATTGAAAAAGAAATTATCAAGTTCATTTCGAGAGACAAGAGGCCCCAAATAAGAAAAACACTTCTGAAAAACAAAAACGAGGTTGGCGGCATAGAACTCCCTGACCTAAAAACCTACTACACAGCTGTGGTAACCAAAACAGCGTGGTATTGGTACTATGACAGGGACATAGACCAATGAATGGAATAGAATTGAGAACCCAGAAATAGACCCAGCTATCTATGGTCAGCTAATATTTGGCAAGGAAATCAAAGCTATCAAATGGGGGAATGATAACCTCGTCAACAAATGGTGCTGGCAAAACTTGACTTCCACCTGAGAAAGCTGAAACAGGATCCACATATCACACCATCAACAAAAACCAATTCACGGTGAATCAGAGACCTGTGAGTAAAGCCCAAAACCGTAACTTTCATAAAACAAATTGGGATTAAGCTTAGAAGCTCTAATCCAAGGTATGAAAAGACTGCCAAATGCAAGCAGAAATGCACAATCTAAAGAGGATAAAAGTGATGCATGGGACCTTTTAAAGAGATTAAATCTCTGTGCACATCTCTGTGACTATTCTTAAGGTCTTCATGTGGTAGGAATTGCAGATGTTAAAATAAACATTTTTCTTAGAAGTTCAAGTACAGTATGATTGTGAACTTTATTCTTCACAGCATCTTAGAGAAGGTAAAAAGATTTAAAGTGAGAAAGATCATGTTGTTGTTGTTAAGTGCCGTCGAGTTGCAGGCGACTCATAGCGACCCTATGAGGGAGAGTCCTCGATGCTTGGGTGCCTTTCATCCTCTCTTCAGGTTCATAGGGTTTCCAGAGGCAAGCTATTATGGAAGTGGATGTCACTCCTCCTTCCAAGAGAAGGACCATAGGGAAGAGAAAATAACGTTCAATTTTTTTAGTTCTCAGACAGTGTATACTCAAATACTGACCCAATTTATGGGAATTGTGTCTCCTGCTTACGAAGGACATAGGCTGTACAGAGACATTATGATGCAGTGGATACCAAGTGAGGGCACTGGTAACATTATGAAGTCAGGAGTTTTAGTGAAATGTTTGCCTCTATGAAATGCATGAGACCAAAGATATCCTTCCTCCCTTCTAGCATCCTAGGGGCAAGTCTTATGCCCACCAAGAGGATAGTATTTTAAGATCAAAGTAATGAGACCCAGGACAAAAATTAAGACAGCTGGGCTACATTATAATAATTGGAAGATTTATCCAAGTTGGCAGTTTTACATCGTTATTTCTGTACAGAAATAAAAGCTTTCCTATGTTATTATGGATGAGAGAGAAGAAAAGCGAAATCTCAACTTTGCACATCATGTTCACAATTTCATGGCAGCTTTGCAAGGGTTTGAAAGGTTGGTTGAACATACATCGGCCCAGAAAAGAGATGAAAGAATTGGTGTGTTTACACAAAAAGAAGGTAAGACCAATGATTACAGAGCAGTTTAATTGGGGTCTCCTGGTTAGAACTTACAAGTGTTTTTAGCCACCAGAGAGAAGCCTAAGACATTTAATGAGGAGCCTGGTGGTCTGAGTTCTAGTTTTAATTCCGTCCTTACGGTGACTTGGGGTACCTTTTCCAGTTCTCTGAACCTTAGTATCTTAATAGTAAAATAAGATGGCTGGATTAAATGACATCTAAGGACTTCTTTGTAGGCTTTACCATTTTTATGCTTCACACTCTGGTCTGGAACTCCCTTAGTAAAGCACAAACCAAAATTTATGAACTTCTTTAAAGTAGCTTAAAGTATCATGAAGCCAAAAGGACTTTCCTGATAAAAAGGTAAATGTTCTTAACTCATTCTGATTTCATTGTGTGGACTGGAATCCTTTGGCTGGAATGGTCTTGAAGTAAGAGGAATGCAGTGGGCAGTGACTTTGCAGGAGTGTCAGCAGCATACATCTCACAGCAGGACTGAAGCTATGTCAGGGTTAAGGGGAATCAGAGAGTGTGCAGCTTCAGGCCACTCAGGACAACAGTAAAAAGCATGGCTTAATGCAGAGGAAAAGACTAACAGCATAAATCCTGGTATTGGTTAGAAGAGCAAGGAAAGCATGCCAATGTGAAAGCATATTTTAATATCCTAAGATATACACTTACAAGGAAAATGTTGAATTTCAGCATTCAGACTCCATCTAGCTCACTGAGCTGTGTTTCACAATTACAAATCACTTTAATTGAAGTAATTTCATTTTATTCTCATGACAGTTTTAATAAACTGTGGTTGTGGTGTTGATTGCCGTCAAGTCGAGCACGAATCATAGCAAACCTATGAATGAACAAAAGACCTGAAGCCTTTCTAGAACTATCGTTGTTTCTCAAAGTTCATAGTTTTCAGAGGCATGTTGTTTAGGAAATGGATGTCACTCTTGCTTTCTCAAAGCATCTTTATATAGTAGAGTGGTAAAACAATAATAAACCCTAATAAAGATCATGATAATGATTTTACTGAATGATTTCTGAGAAGCTCAAATTCTCCGGAAGAGAAGATTGTTTTCACAGTCTCACTGAGGGTATCTCAGAGGCTTGGGGTAATTACAGGTGCAATCTCACAGAGAGGACTACCGAAATTGGAGACCGAAAGACCATAGAGGCATCTGGGATGGAACTAGCAGAAGGAAGAACTGAGCCTCCTTCTCTCACTCATCCCAACCAGAGCACATTTCATGAGCATATAAATCAAGGCAAAAGCTGCCAGGCTTGGGTGTGTGTGAGTGGAGCTAGCTGGGGAGGTCTTCCAGGATGCTGTAATCTCTGCAGACTTTCCTTTGCTGGCCTCTGATCCACCCCCTTCTCCAGCCCAAAAAGAGACACCAAAAGTGGGGACAGAATTTTATTCAAAGGGTGGGTAAGGGAACAATGGTTATTCAGGCTTTTGCAGGAGTCATAAGCCACTCCCCACACATCTTCAAGCCTCTTAATGACCCAAAACATCAGCATCAACAAAGATTCGAAGGGAAAGCAGAACAGTCTCCTATTCAGCACCAGGACCTCAGCAGGACTGCAGTTTAATAGACTGTTGTAGCTAATATCCTATTTTAGTTGTACAACAGAGTACAGATAAGTAAACTGCCTAAGTCACTTAATGTCCTAGTGTTGCTGTTAGATTCCTATACTTCAGATATGCTCTTAGTAGATTGTGGGCTTGACAGGGCTTTCTAATTTACTCAAAAAAGCGTTCATTTGTTGTTATTTGGTCTACTTTAGTTATTTCTGTATTAATTCTAAAACCTTACCATTTTTCCAAATACTCTAACCACCTCCGGAGCCCCTCAGTGTAGTCCCAACATGACAAAGAAAGCAAAGCCAAAAATGAAGAATTCTTTCGTATCTTGTCTCTTCCAATATCCTTTTCTATTTGCTTTGTTCAAACTAAAACTATATGCCCAATACTGTAAAGTCTTCCTAACACTCAACACAAGGTTTTTTTTAGTGAAGCAGGGATTTTACATTATTTACAGGCATGAATGGTGTTTGTTAGGGTTTTATGCTTTTTTCATACCTATTCTATATGCGTGCTAGGTAAATAATTCAAGAAGGTGAGGACTGTATGGAGATAATCCCAAAATGGCTAAAACAGTACACTGACAGAGAACTTCCAGAATTTCAAGCAGGATTTAGAAGAGGCCATAGCAACCAGGGATATCCTTGCTGATGTCAGATGGATTCTGGCTGAAAGGAAAGAATACTATAGAATGTCTATGTGTGTTTCATTAACTATGCAAAGGCATTTTACTGTTGTTGTAGTTGTTGTTATGTGCCATCTCATTACTTGCGACTAAAAATGACCCTACACTGCAGCGCTGAACCCTGCTCTATCCTGAGCCAACCTTATTGTCTCTGACACACCTATCCCCATTATCCCAGTCACTGAGTCAATCCCATCTCATCGAGGGTCTTCCTGTCTTGTGCTACAAATGATTTCTAACATTGAGAAAACTAGGAATCCAAGAACATTTACTTGTACTCATACAAAACCTAGACCAAAAAGCTGCTGCGTGAACAGAATAAGGAAATACTGAATGGTTTAAAATCAGGAGAGATATGCATGAGGAATGTACTGTACTAATGGACTCATGTATCAGAGATGATGATAGGTCATCAGGATAGGTCAGGGTTAAGATTCATTGTTCATAGACTCACTATGAGTCATAGTTGACTGGATAGCATCTAACAATTACAAAAATGGCATTACCAAAAATGATCAAGAATTCATGAAATACTGAACAACAGAGATAAATCTGGAACAAATTATGCTAAGTAAGATAACTCAGTCACAAAATTACAATTATAGTGGGAGACCATTGACATAGAAAGCTATAAAAAGGATTATATACAGATAGAGTCCATCTTGGAGGGTTGACAGAGATGAAAGGGGGGGGGAAGGGGGAGTAAAAATTAATAAATAGGTAAGATGCATTCATAATAATGGGTGACAGGAACGCAAAAGTTGGGAACAGGGAACAAGGATCAGTAGCTGGAAAACACGGGCTCAGTGAGAGAAATGAGGCTGGAGATAGAATGATAGAGTTCTGCACATTCAATGATTTACTCATTGCAAATACCTTTTATAAGAAATATAAACGCAGGCTATACACGTGGATCTCACCTGATGGTATGCATAGGAATCAAATCGATTACAGTTGTGGAAAGACTTGCTGGAGAAGCTCAATGTTGTTGTTGTTGTTATGTGCCGTCGAGTCGCTTGCGACTCGTAGCAACAGCTCTAAACTCTGCTCTGTCCTGTGCCAATCTCATTGTCTCCAACACACTCATCCCGATTACCCCAGTGAAAACCAGGCGGGGTACTGATTGTGGGACAGACCACCAACTACTTATATGCAAGTTCAAGCTGAAGTTGAAAAAAATCAAGTCCACGGGAACCAAAATTTGACCTTAAGTCTTTCCCACTTGAATTTCAAAACCATCTCAGGAACAGGTTTGAGGCCTTGAGTGTAGATGAAATGAGCTCTGGGAGGATATCAAGAAAATCATCCATGAAGAACGCAAAAACTCATTACAAAGGCTGAAAGAAGAAAAAAAGACCAAGATGGATGTCAGATGAGACTCTGAGTATTGCATTAGAGTGCCGAGAAGCCAAAGCTAAAGGAAGAAACCAAGAAATTGAAGAGCTGAACAGAAAATTTCAAAAGGCAGCTCGAGACAACAAAGCAAGATACTATAATGAAATGTACAGAGAGCTAGAGTCGGAAAATAAAAGGGCCAAACTTGCTCAGTGTTTCTTAAACTGAAGGAGTTGAAAAACAAATTCAAGCCACGGGTAGCAATACTTAAGGATACTCTGGGTAGAATGTTAAATGATCCAAGAAGTATCAAAAGAAGATGGAAGGAGTACAGAGAGTCACTGTATCAGAAGGAATTGGTTGACACAGAGGAATTTTAAGAAATAACATGTGAGCAAGAGCCTATGGTGATGAAGGAGGAACTTCAAGTTGTTCTGAAGGAATTGGCAGAAAACAAGGCTTCAGGAGATGACCACATACCAATTGATTTATTTCAACAAACAGACGCTGCCCTGGATGTGCTCACTAAGTTGTGCCAAGAAATCTAGAGGACAGCCAGTTGGCCAACTGACTGGGAAAGATCCATATTTGTTCCCATTCCAAGGAAAGGTGACCCAACAGAGTGCGGAAATTATCGAACAGTATCATTAATATCACTTGCAAGCAAGATTCTGCTGAAAATTATCCAAAAACGTTTGGAACAATATGTCAACAGAGAACTGCCAGATATGCAGGCTGGATTTAGAAGAGGTTGTTGTACTAGGGATATTATAGCTAATGTTAGATGGATCTTGGCAGAAAGCAAAGAATATCAGAAGAATGTCTATCTGTGCTTCATTGACTATGCAAAGGCTTTTGACTGTATGGATCACAACAAGCTGTGGCTGACTCTGAGAAGAATGGGAATCCTAGAACATTTGATTGTGCTAATGTGAAACCTATACTTGGACCAAGAGGCAGTCATCAGAACAGAGCAGGGAGACACTGGATGGTTCAAAATCAAGAAAGGGGTCCTTCAGGGATGTATTTTGTCTCCATACCTTTTCAATCTATATGCAGAACAGATCATCCGAGATGCTGAGCTATATGAGGAGGAATATGGCATCAGGATTGGTGGAAGAATCACCAACAACTTGCGTTATGCAGATGACACAACCCTGCTTGCTGAAAATGAGGAGGACCTGAAGCACTTGCTGCAGGTGGTCAAGGACTGCAGCCTTCAATAAGAATTGAAGCTCAACATCAAGAAAACAAAGATTCTCACCACTGGGTCAATTGGCAGCATCAGTATGGATGGTGAAGAGATTGAGATAGTTAACAGTTTTAGTTTACTTTGTTCCACAGTCAACACTCTTGGTACCGGCAGCCAGGAAATCAGGAGATTAATTGCATTGGGAAAGTCAGCTGTGAGGGACCTCGCAAGAGTACTGAAGAGCAATGACGTCAGGCTGGAGACTAAGGTGTGCCTGATCTGGGCAATTACATGCTATGCATCAGAGAGTTGGATAGTGAATAGGGATGATAGAAGGAGAATTGATGCCTTTGAGCTGTGGTGCTGGAGAAGCGTGTTGAATATACCATGGACTGCTAGGAGAACAAACAGGTTTGTCCTGGAGAGGGTGAAGTCAGAACGCTTCTTGGAGTCAAGGATTCTGAAGCTTTGTCTGACATACTTTGGGTATGTTGTGAGGAGGGACTGGTCCTTTGAGAGGGACATCATGTTTGGGAGAGTGTAGGGACAGCTCAGGAGAGGAAGACCCTCTATGAGATGGATCAATTCTGTGAGTGGAGTTGTGGGAATGAGTGTGTTTGAGATGGCGAGTTGGCACAGGATAAAAAGGCGTTTAGGGCTCTTGTACATAGGGTCGCTATGAGTGGCAAACGATTCAATGGCACATAACAACACAACAGCAAAACAAGCTGAGTGAAGGGAAATACTTTTAGAAAATTTGCCCATTTCAATTTGTCAGAGTAGAGTTCTTCAGATCTCTGGTGATGTGATCTCAAGGGAGTTGTGCAGCTTACCCAAAGGTAACACTTCTCTGATGGTTTGAATCCTTGAATCCATGAGCAGCTCAATGGGGAAAGACAGACAAACTCTTTTCATGTAATTTACAGCCTTTGAACACCTGCTGGAGAGTCAGTGATATGTTGGTTCTGACTTGAGAATGATGAGAGTTAAGAAAAAGGGAGGGTTCTTCATAGTATTCTGTTACTCTCCTGATTATTTCATTTGGTTCTGTTGTCACGTCATCCGTTTCCTTATTCATGTTTTTTTTTGTGTCATCTTCTTTTCCTTTGTTATATTTGCCAGGGGCTTGTTGATTTTGTTTTTTGGTTTTTTCCCAAAGAATCAACTTCTAGGCTTGCTAATTTTTTCTATTGGATTTCTTTTTTTCTGTTTCATTTTTTTCTGTTCTTATCTTTATTATTTCCCATCTTCTAGAGATGGCAGGCTCTGCTTGTTGCTGTTTTTTCTAATTGTCAGAGACGGTGGGCTCAGGTGTTGATTTTGATTCTTCTCTTTTTGATGTGTGTTTTTTACTAGAAATCATCCTATGAGTACTGCTATTGACATACTTCAGATTTCAGAATGTTGTGTATTGCTTCCCATTTGTAAGAAGGAATGGGGGTTTCTTCCTTCTGTTTCCCAATATTGTTCAAGCAGTTACTTTGTTTCTTTGTACTTATTTCTCACCCTTCCCCCCCCCCCCCTTTGATTTACCTGTTGTGGATTTCTAACTTATAGCATGGTGTCTGAGATGATGCTTTGTAACATTTCGGTGTTTTTTATTTATTGAACCTTGCTGTGACCTAGCTGGTGTATGATCTAGTCTGGAGAATATCCCATGTGCGGTGGAGAAAAATGCATATTTAGGCTCTTGTTAGGTGGAGTGTTCATGTCTAGGAGATTAATTTGGTGCATTATATTCTTTTTATTTTGTGTTTTTGTTGAGTTGTTTCATTTTGGTCTTGGTGAAACTACACTGCTTGCAGTTCCCAAATTCTGATTTTTTTTTTCATTTTCTTTTTATAATATACCCTTTACTTAACTTTTTGCAATTGTAGAAAATTGTTATGGTCCCTCTCCCTGGAAAACATTGAGTACAAAATAAAGACTTCCTCCTATAGTGTGGTCCTCTTCCTCTAATTTCTCCTCACACCACTCTTCTAACCCATTCAAAGCCCATTCTGGCTGCCCTTTCAGTACCTACATGGCATTTTCTCTCCAACTTCAAGGTCTTTACCTTAACAGCCTCTGTTTGAAAGACTCCTTTATCAGGTCTTGGCTTAATTTTACCCACCTCTTCAGAAAGAACGTCCCTGAGTTCACCTTCCCTTCTCACTGTCAAGCAGTGCTATTAGAGCTCCCTGTGTGTCCTCCTCCAGCTCATCTCAGCCTAAAATTTCTGTTGAGTTACAACATATACACATCAAAGTTCGTAACGTGCACTAATTTTAATACTGTTGAGTTTTGTTGAGTCAATTCTTGCCTCACTTTATACACAATGAATCACTACTCTAATATCTTCCTCAATTCCTTACCTGTCACAATCTGCCAATTTTTAAAAAATAATTATATTGGGGTAAATACATACAACAAAACATTTTGCCATTTAAACCACTTTTAAGTATATACCTTAGTGACAATGATCATGTTCACTGTGCTATGAAGTCATCACCACTGCCTCTAAAATTCTTCATCAACTTTAAAAGAAACTCGGACAATCTGTAAATATTTTATTTGTTCTTTAACTTGCTGTTTCTCCACTAAATACAACTTCCCTGAGAGCAGGAAGCTTACCTTTGAAGTTTTTCATTATAAATTCAGTTCCAGCATAAACTTTGTTTTGGCATATGCTCATTATGTTTTTGCTAAATAAATGGAAAAAAAGTTTTGTATTACATGTATTACATACATGTATTACACTGTATTTTAGCACAATAATTTTACCCAGAGATTCAATAAATTTGCCAAAATCAAGACTCAATCAATGATAGTGTGTGTGTGTGTGTTTGTGTGTGTGTGTGTGTGTGTGTGTGTGTGTGCGCATGAAAGAACCCATCAAGAATTGTTCTTCCGGCACACACATTATTATGAATTTTTCATAATAATAGAGAATTAATTGGCTTATGTTTGTATTGTTGAAAAAGACTCTTAAAAGAATCAAAATAAAGGCTATGGAGAGTGGAGGAGTTAGAAAACACCAAAGTAAAAACTTTCTAATATTTTAGCCAAAGTAAAAGATCTTGAAAATGCTAATTAATCTGGTTTTAATAGAGTGAAATAAGGGGGGAAAAGGTTAAGAAATAGGACGATCCATGAAAGATGCAATAAAGTCCTTGCAATTTGATGACATTGTACTTATATTTTGTTGCAATGCAGATACAATTGATTATGACAAGTTTTACGGGGCAGTACAGGAGCTTTTTGGCCCAGAAGTAAAGAACCAAGATGTGAAATGTTTTTATAGAAAACTCTGCAACAATCCCGGAGCAACTATGGACTGGTGCGAGGTAGTCATTTCTGTTGTTTATAGTACTCTTTATTTTTATTCAGAATGAATAATTACATTTGAGTGTTGTTCTCACAGAAGTTAAACCCACAAGGTGTACAGGCATTTATGAATGCCTATTCAGGGAGCTCTGGTGATCTAGTGGGTAAGGAGCTGCATTGCCAACCAGGAGGCAAGTGGTTCAAATTCACCAGCTGCTCCTCAGAAGAAAAATAAGCAATCTTCTCCTGTGGAATTTACTCTCTCTGAAAATCCACAAGAGGGTAAACTGCGAGTCAGTTCTGATTTGAGGGTAATGAATTGAGTTGATACCTTTCAAGTAATGACCACTATCATCAAATGTTTTAACCATATTATTAATGAGTAATTTTTAATTTTTTAGACATTTAAAGAAATATACATGCCAGTGACAATAAGATTTAAATGACCTTAATTACATTCTAAACTATTTCTTCTTAACAGTGTCAGCATATGCAAATTTTCACATTATTCATATTCTTAGTATAAATGGACAATCTACTGACTTACATTTTTCCATGTCTTACACTTCCTCAGATGTTTTTCTGGTTAGAGCCCTGATGTCACAGTATATAATATATTGGGCTGCTAACAGAAAGGTCAGTAGCTCGAATCCACTATCCTCTCCATGGCTTTCCTTCTTTAAAGATTTACAGCTTCCAAAACTTAGTAGAGGGTCACTGTGTGCCAGAATAAAGTGCACAGCAGTCGGTTTGTTTTCTCAGGGTTTTTGGGTTTTTTTGTTGGTGTTCTAACGACTCATTAGCTAACATTCTGATGCTCTTGGAAGAACACATATCAGTTCTCCTGGTCACTAAGTGACAGATGGGCTATGGGAAAGGAGAGAAAAATGTCCTTGACCCTTGCTTAAATATATAGAAAATAGCACTCTATATAGGTTTGTTCTTTGCTGAAATATTTCCTAATCTAAAAAGCATTTGTGATAGCTTACAAATTGAAAAACTGTACATATATATACAGAGTAGTTAAAATCACTAAAAATAAATCTATCTAGATTTCTTTTATAAATAAGCACATAGAGTCAGCAAAGAGAGAAACAAGGATTTGAAGGACTGATCCTCATAATTGATAAGCTGCTCTGGTGGCATAGCTCTTGAAGAGTTGTGCCCGGCAGTTAAAATCTACCAGTGACACAAAGGAGAGGAAGACAGGAGAATGCCTTCCTTGAGATTTAACTGCAAAAATCCACAGTTCTGACTCAAGAGTAGTGAGGGTGATCGACTGATAAATTGATAGATAAATGAACTTTGAACCTATGCCCTAAGGAAAATATATCTTTCAAATATACATTATACCATCACAAAATTGACCATGTTTTGGGTTATAAAGAATATTTGAGTAAATTCCAATAAAATAAAAATAGAAAATTCTCATAAAAGATAATAAACCCCTCAAAACTTCTCATGTAAAAAAAAATCACCCACTAAGAAAAAAATTTATTTTTGGAGT
>NW_006400162.1:1018201-1019645 GCF_000299155.1 Elephantulus edwardii
TTTCTTCCATGTGTTACATATGGACTTGTGTTCCTCTAAAATACTAAATCCTAGCCCCTACACCTGTAGATGTAAGCTCATCTGGATGTAGGGTTTTTTGGTTATATTCTCGTGGCCTGTTGTTGTTTGCTCTCAAGTTGGAACCGACCCATAGCTAACCTTTCAGTGAGTTTTCAGGGGCAGTAAATCACACAGAACCCAAGATACATTAATAATAATGGATGACTAATAGAAAGAATATGGAAACAGCCCAAATATCCAACCACAAATGAGTGGGTTGAGAAAGTATGGTACATTTACACAACAGAATACTATGCAGCATGCAGGAGCAATAACTTTGTAAACTGTTACCTAACTTTGAAGGGTCTGGAGAGCATTATGCTGAGTGAACTAACTCAGTCCCACAAGAATAAATATTCTATAAGACTGTTATTATCAAATGAGCATAAGAATTCAGGAGGGGTGGGAGAGGCTGGAAGCAGAAGGATGTGGATGTACAGGGGGAAGAGGGGAATTAATCATTGTGTTATACAATTTGATGGGTGAGGGGGTGAGGGAAATTGAAAGAATTTGTTCAAATTTGTATTATAATTTTGTAAATAAACTAGTGAAAAAAATGATAAAATGAGAATGGGGAAAAAACAAAACCAAACCACTAGCTAGGTATACCACATGACCTAACACCTTGCAAGATATCTATGCCTGGAAACAGAAACTTAAAATAACCCAATCGACCAACCAAACAAAAAACAAAAACAGGGGGAAATTTATAAAAAAAAACAAACCCCCAAACGGGAAATAATAAGTGTTGCTGAGCATGTGAAAAATTTGAGATACTCAAACATTGCTGTTGTGTATCTAAAATAGTAAAGTTTCTGTAGAAAACTTTTTGATGGTGTTTCAATAAATTAATGCAGTGGTTATTCTTATGTATCAACTTGAAGAGTTGTGGTCCTCAGTTGTTGAATAAGACACTAGTCTACTTGCTATTATAATTTCATGTGATTACATCAATTGGCTCTAAGAAAAGCAGATTACCTTTCTACGAAGATGGCGCCGAAAGCGAAGAAGGAAGCCCCTGCCCCTCCCAAAACTGAAGCCAAAGCAAAGGCATTGAAGGCCAAGAAGGCAGTCCTGAAGGGCATCCACAGCCAAAAAAAAAGAGGATCCGCATGTCACCCACATTCCGGCGGCCTAAGATGCTGAGACTCCGACGGCAGCCCAAATACCCCCGGAAGACCGCTCTGAGGAGAAAAAAGCTTGACCACTATGCCATCATCAAATTTCCCCTGATCACTGAGTCAGCCATGAAGAAGATAGAAGATAACACACTTGTGTTCATTGTGGATGTCAAGGCCAATAAGCACCAAATTAAACAAGCTGTAAAGAAGCTTTATGACATTGATGTGGCTAAGGTCAACACTTTGATTAGGCCTGATGGAGA
>NW_006400162.1:1019825-1028665 GCF_000299155.1 Elephantulus edwardii
ATTATTTTGTGTGCGTGTACCGTCAAATCAGATCTGACTGGTACAGGAGGATATTGCGCCTCCTTCTCCGGCAGAGCATCTGGTGGATTCGAACCGTGTTTCCCTGGGATTGCAGTGCAGCTTCTTGCCACTAGGCCACCAGAGCTCCCCTAAACTGGAGGTCTTAAGAAGCAAAAAGGAGGCTTGCTATTGTGTATTCTGCATATAGATTGTAAACAGACTTTTTCCCAGAAATGTCTTATTGATTTTTAAGACTCAAGTCTCTAGCTTGATCTGTGAATTTTGGACTTACCATCCATTTAAATGCATAAACTAATTTTCTTAAAATAAATCTCTACCTATCTTTAAAAAAAATAATGGGTGACTGGAATGTGAAAGTTGGGAACAAGGGAGAAGGATCAATATTTAGAAAATATGGACTTAGTGACAGAAATGAGGCTGAGGATAGAATGATAGATCTGCATGTTGTTGTTATTTTTAAGGGCTGTTGAGTCGTAGGCGACTCATAGTGACCCTATGAACGAAAGACCTGGACACTTGTATAACTTTTTTCCTTTCCCCAGGTTCATAGGGTTTCCAGAGGCAAGCTATTTCAGAAGTGGATGCCACTCCTAATTCCAAGCTTGTCTTAATCTGGGAGCTCCACCAAACACTGTCTGCCATGGGTAACCAATCTTGCATTTGACTCATCAGTGTCACAGTGTTCAGCTTCACAGCAACCACTAATTACCTCTGTACAGCAAGTGGACAGACCAGTGTTATACGACCTAGAAGAATGTTTCACAAAAAACAATGAAAGACAGGCCTGAGAGCCTCATATTATGGTCACCCACCTTTGGCTTGGTATCATCACTTTCTGTCCAGTAGGCCAACTGATCTCTCTCTATGCTGTTGTTGTTCTTAAATGCTGTCGAGTTGTAGGCGACTCACAGTGACAGTATGAACAAAAGACCTGGACACTTGTATAACTTTCATCCTTTCTCCAGGTTCTTTTATAAGAAACATAGACACAGGCTATACACATGGATTTCACCTGATGGAATCAGACTGATTAGATGTGTGGAAGGAATCGTTGGAAAATTCAACATCAGCAGTGAAAACTAGGCCAGGTGCTGACTGTGGAACAGACCATCAACTATTCATATGCAAGTTCAAATTAAAGCTAAAGAAGGTTAAATCCTATCTACAGGAATAACAATTTGATCTTGAGTCTATCCTCCCTGAATTTAAAAATCAACCCAGGAACAGGTTGTGGCCTTGAACACTAATGAATGAAGACCAGATGAACTATGGGAAGATATTGAGAATATTGTTCACAATAAAAAGGAATATTTTGGAGGAACATCATTCTCAATTATGCAACACTCCTCTGTCAATTTTGCTGCACTGAGATAATCTAGGTTTGCTGTGATCCTGAACCTTGTGCCATTGAGGGACAAATGCCACAATGGCTACCCAAGGTGGACAGTGTTTGGTGGAACTCCCCGGTTAAGACAGGTTTGGGAGCAGGAGTGGCATCTATTTCCTAAACCTAAGCCTCTGGAAACTCTGGAAACAATGATAATTACACAAAGGCTTTAGGCCTTTTGTTCATAAGGTCACTATGAGTTGTGTGCAACTAGATGGCATTCCACAACAACAACAACATTTAAAAAGGTATTTGGTCACCAGTATGAGGCTGGAATCCAGGTTTGGAAGTAGTCTGGAGCAGCTGATTTGTTTTCTAGTTCTAGTGAGGATTAGAGTGGAATGATTACTTGCCTTTTGGGGGTGTCAGTTGACTGCATTTGGCCTCCTATTGAAAAAGACATTTGGACCCAAGGGCCTCTCATTCACAGGCCTGCTATAAGTGGCTGACGACTCGACAGCAATTAATGATAACACAGTAACAGTACAGGTGACCAGAAATTAATATTTGGTTGCTGTTTGCTTGATTATTTTTTCTAAATTCTTATTTTTTTTAGTCTACTTTTGTCCTCGTATCTAAGGTGTATCGCTTGTATACAGCATATTGATGGGTCATGTTTTCTCACCCATTCTCCAACTCTTTTTCTCTTGACTGGTGTGTTTAATGTATTCTCACTTAGTGTAATTAATGATAAATGTGCTTTTATTATTACTGACATTTCTCTGCACATTTTTGGTAGTGTTTCTGTTTTCTTTGTTTCATTTAATTTTCTGTGCTATTTTTTATGGCTTTTCTTTTTTTCTCTTTTTAATAATTTGTTTTCATTTAAAATGTTTTGTGTGAAGAGTTAAAAATAATATTGATTTTTCATATACTCATTCATAGATATTTTCTTTTATAACCAGAGTTACTTAGCAAAGGCCAAGTGAGGACAGCTATGTCTGACCTTTATCAACTTTATAAAGGGGAACTGTCCCCATCAACAGAATCAATAGCACCAAACCAATTCCCATGTAGTCAGATATGCCCTTCACACTCCTGCAGCTCTTTCTAGTCATCTCAACACTAATTTTAGTACTTTATTGGGCCCAAAATCTGATATAATAGCTCACAGACCATATAGAACCATGTTGGGGAAGTTAAAAGTTGATAATACAGATTAATTGCAGAATTCAGTTAGGACAGCTTCTGAAAGGTGCTCATAAGCCCTTGAACCTTGGGCCTTGTGTCTTAATGCCAGTGCTACTAAGTTCTCAGTCTTGCTAATATTGACTCTCCCCACCTCTCCTCCTCAGTACCCTCCACTTCACGCCCACCCCACCCCCTAGGGACCAAATTGTTCAACTAACTTGGGCAAAGGCTCTTAATTTATCTCTTGTTCTGTCCATGGAGAGATAGCAGCCAGCTCCATCTGATGTCAGGTCTCTCTGGTCCTCTGCTTCAGCTATGGGTGCTCCTGCCATAGGTATAGATGGAGCAAGAATATCTGGTCCTAAAGGGACCTACATTGTCTTACTTGGTTTTGTCTGGTGGGAAAGGTTTAATTCCCCTGCTGCTGGACTGCTCAATTCAATGGCAAGCTTAACCAATCCCCTTGTGAACTGGTGAGACAAGCCAATCCTTTTGTGGATTGGTAGATAGCCACTCCTCTTGTGATTAGGCTAACACACCCAATCACATCACAAAGCAAAGTCAAACAGTGGCTAGAAAAGTCATATTGAAAGATAAATTCCACAGCATGCCTTTTCTCTTCACATGAATTATCTACTTATTAATTCCCCACCACTTTGTCATGCCTGTTAACTCTACAAAATAGATTTTAGCTGTGTGTAAACCTCTCCTTATGATTATATTTTTTATTGATAAGTTCTAAAAAATATTTAAATATCAATCTTACACAAACATTTTCAGAAATAAAAGGAAGAAACACTTCTAATGTCTCTGTGAGAGCTACAGTCTACTGATACTGGCTACTGATACTGAAAAAAATGTGCAAGGAATCTACAAAGAAATATCCTTCATAAACCCAAGTACAAAAATGTTAAATAAAATTTTAGCAAATAAAACACTGTTCTTGTTGTTATGTGCCATCGAGTCACCTGTGTCTCATAATGAACCTATGTACAACGGCTCTGAACACACTCTATCCTGAGCCAATCTTATTATCTCTTACACACCTACCCCTATTACCTTCATCACTAAGTCAATCCATCTTATCAAGGGTTTCCCTTTCTTGACTTGTACCTCCACCCTCTCAAGCATGATGTCCCTCTCCAAGGCAAGGACTGGTCCTTCCTTGCAATATGCCTAAAATATGTCAGATGAAGCTTCAGAATCCTTGCCTGCAAAGAGCAACCTGGTCTCACCCTCTCTAGGATGAATTTGTTTGTACTCCTAGCAGTCAATATTCTTTATCAGCACTACAGCTCAAAGGCATCAATTCTCCTCCTATCATCCTTAGTCATGGTCCAGCTTTGCGATAAATAGCACTTAATTGTGAAGATCATGGCCTGGATCAGGTGCTCCTTCTTCTCCAGACTGATATTGTTCCTTTTCGGTACTCTCAAGAGGTCCCTGACAGCAGACTTTCCCAATGCAATTTGTCCTTTGATTTCCTGGGTGCTGGTACCAAGAGTATTGATTGTAGAGCCAAACAAACGGAAACGGTTAACAATCTAAATTTCTTCATCATATAACACTGTAGAAAATACAATATTATACTATAGCCAATAATTTTTAAATGTTAAATAAATCTTGCATCCATGGAGTAAATTCCATGTAATTGGTTTGGCATTTGAAAATAAATTCGTGTTCTCTTCATTGTTATTGTTATCTTCTGTTCACTTATAACAGCCCAATGCATGACAAAACACCTATTGCCCAGTCCTGTGTCATCTCCATGTCTGAGAGAGGATCTTTCTGATCCTCAGAGTTCTCATTAATTGACTTTCAAAAGTGATCACCTGGTCTGTATTTCTCTATTCTATTTTATTCTGAAAGCTCTGCTGAAATCAGTTTAATATCATAGAAATATGCAGTTTTCAGTACACTGAGTGATGGCTGTGTCTACAGTTCTTTGGCCAGAAATCAGCACAGATTCTTCTTGCCTACTGAAAACAAACCATGAAGCATTTACTGATGAAATCCAAAAACATTCATTATGAATCACACTTCATCAAGACAAGAAAAGTCCTTTCAACTTGACCACTGAACATTATGATAGATGAGAAAAGTTTTAAGTTATCAATGATTTCCTTTTACTTAGAACCAGAATAAATAACCTTGGGAGCAACAGCCAAGAAATCAAACAATGTAATGCAATGAGCACAACCATTACACATAACAGGACATATGCATGTGAAAGCAAATACTGAATAAGGAGTACAGAAAGAGAATTGATGACTTTGAATTATGGTACTGGGAAAGAAGGCCTAGTATACCATTGACTAGAGGGAAAACAAATGAATTTGTTTTTGAAGAAGTGAAGTCAGAATGTTCCTTAGAAGTGAGAATGACTTCCCACTTTTTTAGTGTTGTAGAGAGAGATCAGTCAGCCCAGAGGACAGAAGGCAATGCTACCAAGGTGAAGGTGGGTGACTTTTGATCTGCCACCCTCGAGCCTGTCTTTCATACTTGTTGTTCAGACATTCCTCTGGGTCATATAGCCCTGGTGTACAAGTTGCTGTACAGCGGTCACTTTTGGTTGCTGTGAGGCTGAACACTGTGACACTGATGTGTCAAATGCGTTAATGGTTGGCTACCCAATGTGGGCAGAGAGTGGGGTGGATCTCCCTGATTAAAACGAGCTTGGAAGGAGGAGTGGCATCCACTTCCATACTAGCTTGCCTCTGGAAACCCTACAAACCTGGAGAGAGGATGAAAGACACCCAAGCAATAAGGACTTTCCTTCATAGGGTCGTTATGAGTCACCTGTGACTCGACGGCACTTAACAACAACAACATATTTAATATACTTTGTGTATTTCTGGGTCCTGAATAGTTTCTGAATGATGTTGTCAGATATGCTGGTTTTAGATTATTGTCTATCTTTGTTGACTCAGTGCAAAGAGCTCCTTTTAGGATTTCTTGTAGAGTTGTTCCTATTTACTCACTTTTGAGTTAGAACTAACTCACAGTTAACCCTCCAGCAGGTTTTTGGGAGACTGTAAATCACATAGGAGGAGATTACCTATATTTCTCCAGCAGGGAAGCTTGTGGATTTGCACTATCAGAGATAGTACTTTTGGGTTAACAGTGTAACTCCCTCATAGAGTTGCTCTTGTTTTCACATATTATCTTAGTTTTTGTTTATCTGGAAATATTCTAATTTCACCTTCATATTAGATAGAATATTTTCTGGGGTACAGGATTCTTGCTTGGCAATTTTTTTCATTCAGATTTTTACGCATTCGTCCTATTGTCCTCTTGTCTGCATAGTTTCTACTGGTTAAGTGCTCAGTTGCTCTATGGGAGAAAGATGAAGCAGCCTGTTTCTGTAACTGTATAGAGTCCGGGGAACCTTATAGGACAGTTCTGTTCTATCTTCTAGGGTTGTTTTGAGTTAGAATCCACTTGATGGCAGTGGGCTTGATTTGGAACCCTACTGTGTTGGTGATAGATGCCATCAAGTCAAGTACAACTCATAGTGATCCTGCCAACAATAGACCTGAATGCTGTACTACCCTATGCCATCCTCATCATCTCCGGTATGCTTGAGCACCTTGTTGCAGTCATTGTTGTTGCCTCCCAAAATCCACTTAGAGGGTCATCTATGACTCAGTTCTGACTTGATGGCACATCACAACAGTCATTCGAGAGTGACCAAATTCAATGTCAAGAATCTTTGTCAGTCCTCTTCGTTGGAGGTCTTCTTCTCTTTCATTGACCTTACCAAGCATGATATCCCTTTCCAAAGGAAGAAGTGACCTAATAAAAAAAGAACTATTAAAATAGAAGATTTAACCATCACATTGCTGATATGCAGGTGGTTTTGATTTACTTTCATTTTCATCATTGACTCACTATTTCCTTTATACTCAAATGGAAGTAGAGGAACAATAAGTGATATCAGACATGCAGACTCTCAGGCCTCATTCCAATCTCATGGAATAAAAATCTCCATTTGAATAGGATACTCAGTGGATCCTGCACACATTAATGTTTCAGACATTCTCCACTACTAGATCATGCCACTTTCTTTATAACATACACAGTCTCAACTCCATAACATGAGAGCAGCATTGATAAATGCCATATATTTACAAAGATAGTATTTCTGAATACTATAAGCAAATGAAAAAACAGCAATCTTATTTTTTCAGATTTCTCAGGGCTATATAATTTTCCATTTATTCTCAAAATAATATTTCTTTTCCAAGATGTGCTTTCATAGTAATTTACTATCATGCAAAGACTAAAGAGTAAGTAGAAGCTGGTTAAAGTAAATAAGAAATGCCACAGCCTCATATTAAAAATTACCCTTTCCAAAATGGTACAAAATAGAAGATTTATGGAGATAGGTCAGAATATATATTTGAGGAAGGAGCTCTGGTGGCTTGGTGGTAAGGAGCTTTGCTGCTAACCAAAGGCATTTACTTGGATTCTACTAGCTGCTCTACAGGAAAAAGATGTACTATTTCCTCTACAATTTACAGCCTCTGAAAAACCACTTGAGAATCAGCAATGAGTTGGTTTCAACTCAACAGCACATTACAACAACAGTCACTTGACAGTGTCCAAATTCAATGCCAAGGATCTTTGTGACAGTACTGTCTGATCTGATTTCCAAATAAGTGTCAGTTCCTCCTGAATCTATAATTCTGAGCAAAGATGCTAGTCTGGTACATGGTTCATTGGGAGGAAAGTATCTGCTCAGTAACAGGGGCTCTTAGTGGCACAAATGGTTAAAGTTAACCCAGAGCTGTCTCAAAAAAAAAATTCTGAGCAGCTGCTTCTGAAAACTCCAGCAAACACAATGAAGCAGTTCCATTTTGCATACATTGACTTGCCATGAGTTGCAGTGAACCCAATGGCAAAAGGTTTTATCTTTGTCTTAATAATACTATCTCACCGACTGCCAAAAGAACAGATTATGTCTTGGAAAAGGTGCAACCAGAGTGCTCCTTGGAGGCAAAGAAGACAAAGCTTCATCTTACATGCTTTGGACACGTTGCTAGAAGAAGCTGTTTCTAGGAAAGGGACATCATGCTTGGAAAGGTGGAGGGTCAGTGAAGAAGAGGAAGACGTTGTATGAGATGGATTGACTCAGTGACTGCAACAATGAGTGCAAATGTGTCAGAGATGATAAGGACGGCATAGGATAGGACAGGATTCTGATCTGTTGTTCTTAGGGTCACTATGAGTCATACTCACCTTAACAGCATCTAACAACAGCAGCATATACTAAACTCATTGCTGGAGGTGGGGGAGTGTAAAAATGTACTCAGCTGACACTTTAACAGGTTTTAAGAGACTGTAAATTTCATAGGAGGAGATTGTCCATCTTCTTCTGTAGAGCATTTTGTAGATTTCAACTGTCTATCTTTGGGTAGGGAAGACCCACCATTTTAAAATCAGTGCTATTAATCCAGATTACACTCTAAATTCAACTAATAATATGTGCATTACTTTTAAATCAAATCTAAGTTGCTGTTAGGTTGTTGCTGTTAGGTTGTTGTTGTTGTTGTTGTTAGGTACCATAGAGTCAAGTATGATTCATAGCGACCCTATGAACAAAAGATCTGAACCTAATTCTCTCCTATGCCATCATCATACTTCCTGACACACAAAAACCCATTGCATGAACAGACACTTCACCAAAGAAGACATTCAGATGGCCAACAAGCACATGAAGAAATGTTCAAAATCCCTAGCTCTAAGAGAGATGCAAATCAAAACAACTATGAGATATCATCTCACCCCAGTCAGAATAACACAATTTAACAGAACAGCTAGCAACAAATGCTGGCAAAGTTGTGGGGAAACTGGAACCCTTATTCACTATTGGTGGAAGTGTAAAATGGTACATCCACTGTGGAAGGCAATATGGCACTTTCTCAAAAAGTTGCAAATAGAGATAACATTTGACCCAGCAATTCCACTACTGGGAATATACCCAAAAGAGACCATAACTGCCACCCAAGCAGATATATGCACACCCATGTTTATTGCGGCTTTGTTCACAATAGCAAGAATTTGGAAACAACCTAAGTGCCCGTCAACAAATGAATAGATAGAAAAGCTGTGGTATATTCACATAATGGAATACTACGCTGCATTGAAAAACAAGGAATTCATGCAATATTATACAAAATGGGTGACCCTGGAGGACATTATGCTACGTGAAATATCTCGGTCACAAAAGGACAAATACTGCATGGTGCTACTGTTGTAAAACTGGACTGACATCAGGGCTCGGGGGAGACTGAGAAAG